>NW_027259493.1:0-30074 GCF_045791955.1 Oncorhynchus clarkii lewisi
CTCTCTGTGTCTATTGTCTCTCTCCTCTCTCCGTGCCTATTGTCTCTCTCCTCTCTCCGTGTCTATTGTCTCCTCTCTCCGTGTCTATTGTCTCTCTCCTCTCTCCGTGTCTATTGTCTCCTCTCTCCGTGTCTATTGTCTCTCTCCTCTCTCCGTGTCTATTGTCTCCTCTCTCCGTGTCTATTGTCTCCTCTCTCCGTGTCTATTGTCTCCTCTCTCCGTGTCTATTGTCTTCTCTCTCCGTGTCTATTGTCTCTCTCCTCTCTCTGTGTCTATTGTCTCTCTTCTCTCTCCGTGTCTATTGTCTGTCTCCTCTCTCCGTGTCTATTGTCTCCTCTCTCCGTGTCTATTGTCTCCTCTCTCCGTGTCTATTGTCTCCTCTCTCCGTGTCTATTGTCTCCTCTCTCCGTGCCTATTGTCTCTCTCCTCTCTCCGTGTCTATTGTCTCCTCTCTCCGTGTCTATTGTCTCTCTCCTCTCTCTGTGTCTATTGTCTCTCTTCTCTCTCCGTGTCTATTGTCTGTCTCCTCTCTCCGTGTCTATTGTCTGTCTCCTCTCTCCGTGTCTATTGTCTGTCTCCTCTCTCCGTGTCTATTGTCTCCTCTCTCCGTGTCTATTGTCTCCTCTCTCCGTGTCTATTGTCTCCTCTCTCCGTGTCTATTGTCTCCTCTCTCCGTGTCTATTGTCTCCTCTCTCCGTGTCTATTGTCTGTCTCCTCTCTCCGTGTCTATTGTCTCTCTTCTCTCTCCGTGTCTATTGTCTCTCTCCTCTCTCCGTGTCTATTGTCTCCTCTCTCTCCGTGTCTATTGTCTCCTCTCTCCGTGCCTATTGTCTCCTCTCTCCGTGTCTATTGTCTCCTCTCTCCGTGCCTATTGTCTCCTCTCTCCGTGCCTATTGTCTCCTCTCTCCGTGCCTATTGTCTCCTCTCTCCGTGTCTATTGTCTCCTCTCTCCGTGTCTATTGTCTGTCTCCTCTCTCCGTGTCTATTGTCTCTCTCCTCTCTCCGTGTCTATTGTCTCTCTTCTCTCTCCGTGTCTATTGTCTCTCTTCTCTCTCCGTGTCTATTGTCTCCTCTCTCCGTGTCTATTGTCTCCTCTCTCCGTGTCTATTGTCTCCTCTCTCTCTGTGTCTATTGTCTCTCTTCTCTCTCTGTGTCTATTGTCTCTCTCCTCTCTCCGTGTCTATTGTCTCCTCTCTCTGTGCCTATTGTCTCCTCTCTCCGTGTCTATTGTCTCTCTCCTCTCTCTGTGTCTATTGTCTCCTCTCTCCGTGTCTATTGTCTCTCTCCTCTCTCTGTGTCTATTGTCTCCTCTCTCCGTGTCTATTGTCTCCTCTCTCCGTGTCTATTGTCTCTCTCCTCTCTCTGTGTCTATTGTCTCCTCTCTCCGTGTCTATTGTCTCCTCTCTCCGTGTCTATTGTCTCTCTCCTCTCTCTGTGTCTATTGTCTCCTCTCTCTGTGTCTTGTCTCTCTTCTCTCTGTCTGTTCTCTCTCCGTGTCTGTTCTCTCTGGTCTCTCTCTGTTCCTTTACCTATTTATTCAGTTAGTGCACATGGAGGAGGAGGAGAAGAGAAGAGTGTTGTCTCTACTTCTGTTTCCCGACATTTCCTGTGTCGTTTCTTCCAGGCTGTCTCCTGTGTTTGTGCTACACTTTGCGGAAGGTCTCCCTGACAACGACCTCAGCGCGTACTCCTTCGCCTTCCAGCAGCAGAGATACTCCATCACCACCGTCCTGCAGTACGACCAGCCGCTCAACCATCTGGTCAGCTGGATACGCATCCCTGACGGTCCGTTGGTATTTAATTTATTAAATTTAATGTCTGTTTCAACTCAATTCAGGTACAACTTGTATTTGTCCCCTCGGGCGATTCCTTACTTAGTATCGTTGTTGTTGTTGTTGTTTACTGGTCACTGAGTGAATTTTATTCATTTTTATTCATACTTCCATTATCAATGGATATAAATAAATCTAGATTTTTAGAAGTGAAAAGTCAGTCTGTCCAATAATGTGTCTCGTTTATAAAGTGCCAATCGGTAGGACTCTTTACGTTGTGTTGGGGGTAACTCTATAAAAGACAACGGACAGAGCACCAGAAATACCTTCGATAATCCATTTATTTATCACAAGGATTCAGCACCTTCCTGCTACTGAAGAATGAGAAGGGGGCATGTTAACCATTCCTCTGTGACTAGTAACTGTATAAAACCCATTCCTAACCTTCTCTCTTCCAACAGGATCATGGTTAGAGTTCGACGACCTGAAGCATCCTGACTGTGTCTCGCACACCCAGCTGGCTGTCCCGCCTAGAGAGATCCATGTTGTCTTCTGGGAGTTGGAGACAGACCGACCGGACGACCCACAGACACCCTGCTCTTCTCCTCCCGAAAACCTGACGAGCACTTCCCTGATACAGAAAGAACCTCACCTGGCCAAGATCTCTGTCGTTAATGAATCTCTAGACCTTTCTCAGCCGGTCTCTGCCGACGTTGACATGGACGCCACCATAACGGCTGACTACATAGATAACAATATGGACACCACATTAAGGAGTAACTCTCCCATCATCGTCGGTTCCACCTCCATGCTGGCTGATGTACCGTTCCAGTCCTGGTCTCACAACCTCTCTTCTCACGACCTCTCTCTCCCCCTCCCTCTCAATGACACGGCCGTTGTCGAGGCGCTGACGGTGTCTGACAACGCCGATAATGACGACATGGACACCACGGTAACAGCCGGTGACCCGTCCATCGGTTCTGCCACGCTGCTCGACACCTTCGAAGGCCTCTCCCACGATGACGTCGTCACCCTGACGCTCGTAGAAGTCAAAATGGACTCCGAGAGCAGGCCGTTGGACGACGGCACCCCGGCTCCCAAACAAAATGGAAGAGACGTCTGCTTTCTCTCGGCTCCTAGATCCGAGACCTTCCCACTTGCCCATGAAATACCCACTGAATCTGAAACGCACTCTGAAACAGACGATGAAGACCTCACTGAAAGGCCAACGTCTCCCGATACGGCCAGTGAGTTTCTCCCTGACAGCAGTGACGTTCCGTCTGAGACCGACTCTGAAGGACTCACTCCTAGTCCTCCCAGGATCAGGAGAAGCAGCAATAGACCTAAAATGGCGTCCAACGCTCCAGTTGCTGCTGCAGCTAAGGTGGTCACAACAACAACAACAACGGCACTTTCTGGAAGCTGTGGTGAAATAATCATGCCTTCCGTTGTATCTATGATGTCACCATCATATGTGGATCCCAGCCCCACAGCACCAGAGTTCCCTCCCTCTCCCCTGCCCCACCCCAAAACCCCCAACTCTCCTCAGAGCATGCCTGGTCTCCCTCCCCCGCCCCACCCCAATACCCCCAACTCTCCTCAGAGCATGCCTGGTCTTCCTCCCCCGCCCCCACCCCAATACCCCCAACTCTCCTCAGAGCATGCCTGGTCTCCCTCCCCCTCCCCCGCCCCACCCCAAAACCCCCAACTCTCCTCAGAGCATGCCTGGTCTCCCTCCCCCGCCCCACCCCAATACCCCCAACTCTCCTCAGAGCATGCCTGGTCTCCCTCCCCCACCCCACCCCAAAACCCCCAACTCTCCGCAGAGCACGCCTGGTCTCCCTCCGCCACCGCACCCCAACTCCCACTGGTCGTACCTGCTCAGCCGCCACCCCACCGCCACCCCCACTCCCCCCGCCACCCAGAGACAACCCAGTCAGTTGAACCACTCGACACCCAACCGGTTCCAGCAGCTTTCACAGAGCCGACAGACCCCCAAGATGGCTCCCCCCAACCCAGACACCAGGCTGAAGAAGCCTCCTCCTCTCCCCAAAGCCAGACTCAGTAAGGAGGACAACGAGGCCCTGCCGGTGAAGGCTGCCGAGATGTACGGAGGGTTCCAGGCCAGGAGCAGGAACGTAAATACAAACATAAACAATGTCTCTTCCAAGACTTCACCTCCAACCCAGCTCCTCTCTCAAAGAATTGACCCTCAAAATGGCGTCTGGAAGACACCAAGTCAGCCTGGCGCCCTCGCCTCGCGAAAACCCCCTATCGACAACACTGCTGCAGCGTATCCTATCATGACCTCACTTCCTTCTTCTCCGGGAGTCACGGAGCTCCATAAAATCTCTTCCTCCAGGAATCAAGGCCCCGGTGGCCAGGTCTCGAAGGTTCCGGCCGGCCTCAGTGAGACAGAAGCCCTCAGGTACAAGCTGCTGAAGAAGCTGAAAGCCAAGAAGAAGAAACTGGAGAAGCTGAATCAGAAGTTGGGTTTCCAGGCGGCTGCAGTAGGACAGGAAGTGACCCACGGATCAGACTGCGCCGACCTTCGCTCCCCCTCTACTGTTAGCTCCAGTACCTCCGCCTACGACAGCCCCGCCTACGATGAGTTCTTCGCCGACCTTCTGTCGCCCGCGACGACTGCCAGCAATCTATCACCGGACAGCACGGGCTTCCTGGATATGCTCACCACCAATGGGCAAGAAGGGGGAGGGAACTTGGCGTGTGGGGGGAATGCGATTGGTGGAGCCTCACAGGTGATGACCCCTGCGACCTTACAACCGGCCAATCACGGTGTAGTAATGCCACTGCCTGGTCTAGATGGGGCCATCATGACCTCTGGTGAGAACTTCCTTGAGGAGTTCATATCGGGGTCGGCCAATCAGCAGATGGAGACGGAAGCACTCAGTGCTTTCGACCTGTTCTTTTAGGCTTCGTTAACCACAGGTCTAGGATCTGCTATCTGCTTACCAAACCCCTGAGCTTAAACATCGAAGCTTAGCTCAGATCAGTGGCGACCTCTCGGATGTCTCCCTGGTCAGTATTACAGTATCCTGTTCAACGAAAAATATTCTCATGTCTAATTCGTTGACTAGGTCACTATATATAGGAAGTAGAGTTGCCAGTGTAGACGTGGACAGTTGCTAGGAGAAACGACATGCTACTACACCTTTCAGTCGCGCGTGCGTGCGTGCGTGCGTGCGTTCTGTTATTTGGTAGCATGTGTCACACAAAGTGGAATCTTAACAGCAAGTCATTTAAAATAAACACTCCCATATCATTCATGTGTTTACTTGTTTCTAAAAGAATGTTGTGAAGTTGAATACGGTTTAACGTCGATACTCATTGAAGCTTTGTCCTAAATGCCACCTTATTCCCTATGTACTATATTTTGACCAGGTCCTATAAGGTCCTCAAGTCCCCAAAAAAAAAATAATAGACAGATTGAGGCTTTTAAACGAATGTGAAATATAGAGCTTGTTTCAGAGTATTCTGTACGGTTCTGTAAGGTTCGGTTCTGTACGGTTCTGTAAGGTTCTGTTCGGTTCTGTAAGGTTCTGTTCGGTTCTGTACGGTTCTGTAAGGTTCTGTTCTGTACGGTTCTGTAAGGTTCTGTTCGGTTCTGTACGGTTCTGTAAGGTTCTGTTCTGTACGGTTCTGTAAGGTTCTGTTCGGTTCTGTACGGTTCTGTAAGGTTCTGTAAGGTTCTGTTCGGTTCTGTAAGGTTCTGTAAGGTTCTGTTCGGTTCTGTAAGGTTCTGTTCGGTTCTGTACGGTTCTGTAAGGTTCTGTAAGGTTCTGTAAGGTTCTGTACGGTTCTGCAAGGTTCTGTTCGGTTCTGTACGGTTCTGTAAGGTTCTGTACGGTTCTGTAAGGTTAATAGGCGAGTGATCTGATCCTGCTTCGGAATGTTCTGGAGAAATCATGATACTGTTTTGCTTTAGTTTGCCTTTGTATTTACATTTTGTCTGAATTTATTTAAAATCCTGAACTAGGATATAAAAGCCTGAACTAGGATATAAAAGCCTGACAACTAAGGATAAAAAGCTGGGTTCGTGTTTTAGTGGTGGTCGGAACTCTGATCTTGTCCATCGATTTTGTTTTTGAGTGTAATTTTTGTAATACAAAAAGTGACCGTTGTAAAATGTTGTACAGGATTGGATGCTGTATATAATTCTAATAAAATCAAATGTTTTCTTTAAACGGAGGTCTTATCTAATATTTGAGTCTGCGTGATGTATCTTTACACCCCCTGGACAGGATCATTGATGGTCTAAAGGCCTTTTCCCTAATCTTATCTTTTTTTTTTTGTATGGTAGCAAGTGGAAAAGAATATACTGTGAATTCTAATAGCCAATCAATCAGGATACAAAATGCTCAGTGTCACATGACCATACTGTCAGTCTACAGGAAATCACGTCTTGGGGGGGGATTTGTGAGAATCAACTAGCCTGGTTCCGGTCTGTTGCCATGGCAAGGAGTGGCGTGATGGCACAAACCGACTGTAGCTTTTTGTAGTTGTGGTCTATAATTACAGGGTGATAAAATGTGTTAACAATTAATTTATAATATTTAGTCGTTAAGTAGTTCAACTACCACTTATTCTGATCATAAAATGAAGCTAAGAGTAGCGTAACTTTAATTTACCAGGTCCGGCTGTTCGACGGTGCTAGGACGCCACCTAGTGGAGAACATGCGAAAGAGCATATCCATTTTCCCCATGCTCGGCTTTTCACTGATGCTACGTAAATCATTTTTTATCAGTTGGCGGGATCAATGTTTCATTTAATGGTAGGACATATTCTCAAAATAATATAACCGTCAGTACGATCTAGACTGATTTATTTAATATCCACTTGACTATCTTGTTTTTTTTCGCGCAGAATACTCGTCGCCAATTGGAACGTGATGGATGCAGGCGTCATTGTAGAAATATGTAAACAAATGCAACTCGGTGCTAAAGCCGATAAACCCCGAGTTGTATCACAACCGACCGACCGTGATCGGGAGTTCCATTAGGCGGCGCACAGTTGGCCCAGCGTCGTCTGGGTTTATGGGAGGGTTTGTCCGTAGTAGGCCGTTATTGTAAAATAAGATTTTGCCTAGTTAAATAAATATAAAATATCTATTCAGAAGTAAGAACAGTAACAAAACACTCATTCCCATACCGGGAGTCGAACCCGGGCCGCCTGGGTGAAAACCAGGAATCCTAACCGCTAGACCATATGGGATGCTGCTGTACTTCTTCGATACAGCAGTGTTCTAATGTTTCCAGAAGAGAAAGGGGAGTTGGTAGGCCTATCAACCACACACACCAGTCCCTTATTAAAAGCCGATTTATGCTTGATCCTTCAATGCGAGAAAGGGGCTCTGTATGGAGGGTGTGGAGTAAACAGCGCGTGCATCTCCCAAATGTTGTACCAATGCGCAGGTCTCCCCATAGCCAGAGAAGAAGAGGAAGAGAGAGGCCCAACTCGGAGGAAAATCTGTTTCCCTCCAGCAGGTGGCGGTCTTTTCATTGTTTCAGTACACTCTCAAATACGTTTTTATATTGAGGCCATGGCTCATTTGCTATGAGGTTTATTTGATCGAATATAAGTTTCGTAATGCTTAAGTTGTTGCGAGTGTACTGGTATAAGTAGGACACGTGACGTTCCGACAACTTTGAGAGAAAAAAACTTAATAGCGCAGTTGTCTGGAGTTTTCATAGTCATGACATGAGGCGAGTAGCATTGCGTCTCTCTCCATTGAATGCAATGTGAATGCCCTGGTCTCTGCAGAGACCGCATCACAGTAAATGCTGTACTACCAATACATATGACGGATTGATTATGAATCTACTGCGAAATTACTGCAGTAAAAAAAACGGTATTTTCAGGACACTGTAATTATATATATATATATATATATATATATATATATATATATATTGGAATGACCTGACTAGATCATAAAGGAACAATTGTCCAGACAGAGGATTGAGTTACGAATTGGCGGTTTATTAACCCAACTTTACACAGGCTACTGGTTGGCCTTAGCTCACGCCAAATAAATGAAAGATACCCCACAAACCAAGCGTGACCTTCTCCTGTGAAGCCCAGACGTAAGAGAGAGAACAAAGGCTAAACCTTAACTTCCAATGCCCCGCCCCCTCCACGCCACTCCGCCAACCGCCAGGATGCCCGGCATCAGAACATTCCAGGCATTCCCGTGATTGGCAGATAGCAGGTTGATTGGCATGTCGGTCCCCGCGAACACTATGTATATATATATATATATATATATATATATCTTTACCATTAACTCTTCATTGTTTGAAAAGGACCAATAAGTTGGACTAAGCATTTCACTGTTATTCAACACCAGCTGTTTCCGAAGTTTATGGCAAACAGAAAAGTATTTTCATTTGATTTGAGTTCTACTGTTCTCTGTCTGAGTTCTACTGTACTCTGTCTGAGTTCTACTGTACTCTGTCTGAGTTCTACTGTACTCTGTCTGAATGAGTTCTACTGTACTCTGTCTGAATGAGTTCTACTGTACTCTGTCTGACTGCAAACCTTTTTCATAGTGGGTGAGGCAAGAATTTCTGAGTGTATTTCCATAAACCAAATAGAGGAAACAAACAGACTATGTAACAGGAAGTGCGAGAGAGAGAGAGAGAGAGAGAGAGAGAGAGAGAGAGATGTTATAACTGTTGTCTCTCCTCGTCCGTCCTTATATTCAAACATCCTGTCCTCCCTCTCGCGCCATCTCTCCCTCCGTCATCCCTCCATTCTGAGTCATGCTGTCCGTAGTGGTAGAACACATCTTCCTCCTGGTCCTCGTCACCCTCCTCAGTGTCCTGCAGAATGGTGAGAGAATGAATCAACTTTATATAAATGCAAATATATTTTTTTTTTATGACAGTCTTTATTGTATTTCAGCTAGGAGGTGCCATTGACATAAATAATATACACTATATATACAAAAGAATGTCGACACCCCTTCAAATTAGTGGATTCGGCTATTTCAGCCACAGCTGTTGCTGACAGGTGTATAACATTGAGCACACAGCCATGCAATCTCCACAGACAAACATTGACAATAGAATGGCCTGTACTGAAGAGCTCAGTGACTTTCAACGTGGCACAGTCATAGGATGCCACCTTTCCAACAAGTTAGTTTGTCAAATTTCTGCCCCGGTCAACTGTAAGTGTTGTTATTGTGAAGTGGAAACGTCTAGGAGCAACAACGACTCAGCCACGAAAAGGTAGACCACACAAGCACACAGAACGGGACCGCTGAGTGCTGAAGTGCGTAGCATGTTAAATTCATCTGTCCTCAGTTGCAACACTCATTGATCGTCTGTCCTCAGTTGGAACACTCACTACCGATGGAAACAACATTAGCGCAAGAACTGTTTGTCGGGAGCTTCATGAAATGTGTTTCCATGGCCAAGCAGCCGCACACAAGCCTAAGGTCACCATGCGCAATGCCAAGCGTCGGCTGGAGTGGTGTAAAGCTCACCACCATTGGACTCTGGATCAGTGGAAACACGTTCTGTGGGGTAATGAATCACGCTTCACCATCTGGCAGTCCGACAGACGAATCTGGGTTTGGCAGATGCCAGGAGAACGCTACCTGCCCCAATGCATTGTGACAACTGTACATGTTGATGGAGGGGGAATAATGTTCTGGGGCTGTTTTTCATGGTTCGGGCCCCTTAGTTCCAGTGAACAGAAATCTTAACGCTACAGCATATAATGACATTTTAGATGATTCTGTGCTTCCAACTTGGTGGCAACAGTTTTGGGAAGGCCCTTTCCTGTTTCAGCATGACATAACTGTGGTGTAGTTACAGTGCCAAAATTATCATCGTTAGTGAGAGGATAAATCAACTTTATTTATCAATTACAACATATATTTTATTTGAACCAGTAAGTCTCATTGAGATAGATAGATACCTTTATAAATATAGACGTGAGGAGGACTATTGTAAAGTAGCCCGCTACTGTGTGTGATTTAGAATAATAGTCGATATTAGTGGTGACATGTTCTCTGTCTGTTTATACTGTAAAATGTATTCATCATTGAACTTTTCGGATGATGCTTTCAGTTGAATAATATGGCTTGCTGTATATCACTTGATAATCAACGATGTTTCTTTGCTTCTCTGATCGATGATGAAGTATACATTTCTGACCGTTGGTGTTTTTTTTTTTTTTTTTAAATCTGTCGTGTGATTTCCAGCTTTCTTTGCAACGAAGGTAGAGAGGGAGGGTAAAGAGCACCACGCCAACACTTCTGCTTTTGAGAGAGTGTCCTGCGCCAAGTAAGTGACTTTCTAGCACATACACCATGCGTGCGCACACTTCATCTGTTCAATGTACACAACCTGGTCTGAGAGCATTTCGGATTATTCTGTACTTTCAAATCCGAGACACTCCATTTTAGTATTATATGCACAACGATAGTTTTTCCCTGTGTATTTACAATATGAACTAAGTCATAACAAAGAGGTAGAGGTCTGCCCGCACGCACACTCAGCTTTTCATAAACCACCCGCAACCGTAGGAACGAACTGCTCCCGAACCCGACCACAGTCACGCAACGTTATTTTAGCCATATGTGACACAGCTCACTTGCTAGTCATGGTCGCAGATTCTCATGTGGCCGATTATATTTGACTATCTGTATTACTGGGCTGTGTCAGCCAATAGGCTAGATGTAGTTTGATGTATTCTCTTTAGCTACGTTTTATGGGCTACCTTTGAGGAGTTGGACGGATTTCAGACAGATACAAGTATGGGTGATCAATATTTATTTCCAGGCAATGTGGTAAACTATAACCTAATCTTATTTAGGAAGTACGTTTCCTTTGAAAGATAACTGTGCCGTGCTTCTCCGCCCATTGACCAACTCTAATTACACGTGTACCTGATCTATTTTTTCAAGTTTTAAATTGAACCTTTAACCTTCATTTAACTAGGTAAGTCAGTTAAAGAACAAATTCTTATTTACAATGACGGCCTACCGGGGAACAGTGGGTTAACTTATCTACCAGGTATGGATACTGAGCTTCAAGCAGCAAGAATGATGACAGTGGACACTTGCACTTTCTCTTGAGCTACGTTTTGCATATAGGATATAGCCAACCTTTCAGGAGGACGATTAGTATATAGGATATAGCCAACCTTTCAGGAGGACGATTAGCATATAGGATATAGATAACCTTTCAGGAGGACAATTAGCATATAGGATATAGCCAACCTTTCAGGAGGACGATTAGTATATAGGATATAGCCAACCTTTCAGGAGGACAATTAGCATATAGGATATAGCCAACCTTTCAGGAGGACAATTAGCATATAGGATATAGCCAACCTTTCAGGAGGACGATTAGTATATAGGATATAGCCAACCTTTCAGGAGGACAATTAGCATATAGGATATAGCCAACCTTTCAGGAGGACAATTAGCATATAGGATATAGCCAACCTTTCAGGAGGACGATTAGTATATAGCCAACCTTTCAGGAGGACGATTAGCATATAGGATATAGCCAACCTTTCAGCAGGACGATTAGCATATAGGATATAGCCAACCTTTCAGGAGGACAATTAGCATATAGGATATAGCCAACCTTTCAGGAGGACAATTAGCATATAGGATATAGCCAACCTTTCAGGAGGACGATTAGCATATAGGATATAACCAATCTTTCAGAGGACAATTAGCATTTAGGGTATAGCCTACCTTTCAGGAGGATGATTAGCATATAGCCTACATTTTATGAAGACGATTAGCATATAGCCTACCTTAGGAGGACTATTAACATATAGGATATAGCCTACCTTTTATGATTAGCATGCAGGATATGGCCTACCTTTTAGAAGGACTATTAGCATTTAGGATATAGCCAACCTTTTTGGAGGACGATTAGCATATAGCCTACCTTAGGAGGACGATTAGCATATAGCCTATATTTTATGAAGACAATTAGCATATAGCCTACCTTAAGAGGACGACTTTTTATTTTCAACACAAAAAAATGCTGGGTTGTTTGGTTGATCCTACTGCTGGGTTGTGTGGTTGACTCTACTGCTGGGTTGTTTGGTTGACTTTACTGCTGGGTTGTTTGGTTGACTCTACTGCTGGGTTGTGTGGTTGACTCTACTGCTGGGTTGTGTGGTTGACTCTACTGCTGGGTTGTTTGGTTGACTCTACTGCTGGGTTGTTTGGTTGACTCTACTGCTGGGTTGTTTGGTTGACTCTACTGCTGGGTTGTTTGGTTAACTCTACTGTTGGGTTGTTTGGTTGACTCTACTGCTGGGTTGTTTGGTTAACTCTACTGTTGGGTTGTTTGGTTGACTCTACTGCTGGGTTGTTTGGTTGACTCTACTGTTGGGTTGTTTGGTTGACTCTACTGCTGGGTTGTTTGGTTGACTCTACTGCTGGGTTGTGTGGTTGACTCTACTGCTGGGTTGTTTGGTTGACTCTACTGTTGGGTTGTTTGGTTGACTTTACTGCTGGGTTGTTTGGTTGACTCTACTGCTGGGTTGTTTGGTTGACTCTACTGCTGGGTAGTTTGGTTGACTCTACTGCTGGGTTGCAGGCTTTGGGCCACTACTTGGGTTGTTATCGCTAACAGCTGCTGGGTTATTGGTGCTGGGTTATTTGTTCTGGGTGTTGGGTGTTGGGTTATTGATGCTGGGTTACTGAGATAATGACCCAGCAGGTCAGATCAAAAGACTGGAGGCGTAGTTTAGCAGGGGCGTGGCTTTCAGATAGTTATTTTGAACCACCCATGAGAGTAAATGTCATTCCTGTCCATCTGTTCTGTTGCATAGTTATCACATGTTAAGGTTGAACGTTTACATTTTTGCAGCTTCAATGAAAGTTACAGAAGTGTACGAGTTCCCTAAATGTAAATCCAATTAATAGGATGCAACAATGTGGTATACCCTATTATAATAAATCATCTTAATATTATAGAATACTGTGCTAAAGAAATACAGAAAAGTGTAAATGCAGTATGCAAACTTAATATGATGAATTGGGATGACATTTACGCTCATGGGTGGCCATTAAGATCTATCCAACGTGCTCAATGGGATTGAGATTTGGGCTCTTCGCTGACCATGGCAGAACACTGACATTCCTGTCTTGCAGGAAATCACGCACAGAACGAGCAGTATGGCTGTTGGCATTGTCATGCTGGAGGGTCATGTCAGGATGAGCCTGCAGGAAGGGTACCACATGAGGGAGGAGGATGTCTTCCCTGTAACGCACAGCATTGAGATTGCCTGCAATGACAACAAGCTCAGTCCGATGATGCTGTGACACACTGCCCCAGACCATGACGGACCCTCCACCTCCAAATCGATCCTGCTCCAGAGTACAGGCCTCGGTGTAACTCTCATTCCTTCGACGATAAACGCAAATCCGACAATCACCCCTGGTGAGACAAAACCGCAACTCGTCAGAGAAGAGCACTTTTTGCCAGTCCTGTCTGGTAGTGACGATGGGTTTGTGCCCATAGGCGACGTTGTTGCCGGTGATGTCTGGTGAGGACCTGCCTTACAACAGGCCTACAAGCCCTCAGCTCAGCCTCTCTCAGCCTAGTCTGAGCACTGATGGAGGGATTGTGTGTTCCTGGTGTAACTCGGGTAGTTGTTGTTGCCATCCTGTACCAGTCCCGCATGTGTGATGTTCGGATATACCGATCCTGTGCAGGTGTTGTTACAAGTGGTCTGCCACTGAAAGGATGATCAGCTGTCCGTCCTGTCTCCCTGTAGCGCTGTCTTAGGCGTCTCACAGTACAGACATTGCAATGTATTGCCCTGGCCACATCTGCAGTCCTCAATCCTCCTTGCAGCATGCCTAAGGCACTTTCACACAGATGAGCAGGGACCCTGGGCATCTTTCTTTTAGTGTTTTTCAGAGTCAGTAGAAAGGCCTCTTTAGTGTCCTAAGTTTTCATAACTGTGACCTTAATTGCCTCCCATCTGCAAGCTATTAGTGTCTTAACGACCGTTCTACAGGTGCATGTTCATGAATTATTTATGGTTCATTGAACAAGCATGGGAAACTGTGTTAAAACCCTTTACAATGAAAATCTGTGAAGTTATTTTGATTTTTTTACGAATTATCTTTGAATGACAGGTTCCTGGAAAAGAGCCGTTTCTATTTTTACTAGGTGCACTTGATCTCCCAAACCCAACTATCAGAGGAGAAGTAGTCCACTTCACTTGAAGCAGTGAATTCTGAGAGTTTTATGAATAATGCAACAAATATGTGTTTTTAACACAATAGGTAAAGCTAACGCATACAAAGCAGAAAGATGGCCCTTTCCAAATTATCTGCGGAACAATTTTTTAAAATTTTAATTCCAAAGTTCTCTGTCTCCCAACCGCAGCATGAAAAATGCTGACTGGGCTACAATGATCTCTGTCGAGACCCGCAGTACCTACCTTCTACAAGGAGGTATCATTGTAGCGATGTGTAATAATGGCTCCTGCTAGTCATTATTTCCCTGCTTCTTTACAGCTTATTACATTTACACAAATGCTACTACCCCCGTGTACCCAGCTATAACCTGATATGACAAGCCTTAACCTGATACTAGACAAGCCTTAACCTGATACTAGACAAGCCTTAACCTGATACTAGACAAGCCTTAACCTGATACTAGACAAGCCTTAACCTGATACTAGACACGCCATAACCTGATAAGACAAGCCATAACCTGATAATAGACAAGCTATAACCTGATACTAGACAAGCTATAACCTGATAATAGACAAGCTATAACCTGATACTAGACAAGCTATAACCTGATAAGACAAGCCATAACCTGATAAGACAAGCCATAACCTGATAACAGACAAGCCATAACCTGATAACAGACAAGCCATAACCTGATAAGACAAGCTATAACCTGATAACAGACAAGCCATAACCTGATAACAGACAAGCTATAACCTGATACTAGACAAGCCGTAACCTGATAAGACAAGCCATAACCTGATAAGACAAGCCATAACCTGATAAGACAAGCCATAACCTGATAATAGACAAGCTATAACCTGATACTAGACAAGCCTTAACCTGATACTAGCTAGACAAGCCTTAACCTGATACGAGACAAGCCATAACCTGATAAGACAAGCCATAACCTGATAAGACAAGCCATAACCTGATAATAGACAAGCTATAACCTGATAATAGACAAGCCTTAACCTGATACTAGACAAGCCATAACCTGATACGAGACAAGCCATAACCTGATAATAGACAAGCCATAACCTGATAATAAAGACAGTGTTTACTGTGTGGAACTGCCCTGGGGCTGTAGGGGAGGCTAGACTCTGTTTACTGTGTGGAACTGCCCTGGGGCTGTAGGAGAGATGCAGAAACAGAGGGTAAACTCAGAAATGTTGCTTGAGTTTGTTAGTAGGAGGCCATCGTTATTGCACTGATGTACTTCTTGTATTAAGCAAGGAAGCAGTGGCCCAACATCCTGTCTCTGCTCTGTAGGGAGGACTCATTTAAGATGGTTTTGTTAGCATCATAAATCATACATATGTGAACACACACACACACACACACACACACACACACACACACACACACACACACACACACACACACACACACACACACACACACACACACACACACACACACACACACACACACACACACACACACACACACATTAGCACCATGTTGCTTTCAGTGTAAGAGTCTTAGACGTCCCCAGTCTCTGCAGCCTATTGGGACACGTCCCCAGTCTCTACAGCCTATTGGGACACGTCCCCAGTCTCTGCAGCCTATTGGGACACGTCCCCAGTCTCTACAGCCTATTGGGACACGTCCCCAGTCTCTGCAGCCTATTGGGACACGTCCCCAGTCTCTACAGCCTATTGGGACACGTCCCCAGTCTCTGCATTCTTGTCTATTGGGACACGTCCCCAGTCTCTGCAGCCTATTGGGACACGTCCCCAGTCTCTGCAGCCTATTGGGACACGTCCCCAGTCTCTGCAGCCTATTGGGACACGTCCCCAGTCTCTACAGCCTATTGGGACACGTCCCCAGTCTCTGCAGCCTATTGGGACACGTCCCCAGTCTCTACAGCCTATTGGGACACGTCCCCAGTCTCTGCATTCTTGTCTATTGGGACACGTCCCCAGTCTCTGCAGCCTATTGGGACACGTCCCCAGTCTCTGCAGCCTATTGGGACACGTCCCCAGTCTCTGCAGCCTATTGGGACACGTCCCCAGTCTCTACAGCCTATTGGGACACGTCCCCAGTCTACAGCCTATTGGGACACGTCCCCAGTCTCTGCAGCCTATTGGGACACGTCCCCAGTCTCTACAACCTATTGGGACACGTCCCCAGTCTCTACAGCCTATTGGGACACGTTCCCAGTCTCTACAGCCTATTGGGACACGTCCCCAGTCTCTGCATCCTATTGGGACACGTCCTCAGTCTCCACAACCTATTGGGACACGTCCCCAGTCTCTACAGCCTATTGGGACACGGCCCCAGTCTCTGCAGCCTATTGGGACACGTCCCCAGTCTCTGCAGCCTTGTCTATTGGGACACGTCCCCAGTCTCTGCATCCTTGTCTATTGGGACACGTCCCCAGTCTCTGCAGCCTATTGGGACACCCCCCAGTCTCTACAGCCTATTGGGACATGTTACCAGTCTCTACAGCCTATTGGGACACGTACCCAGTTTCTACAGTGTATTGGGACACGTCCCCAGTCTCTACAGCCTATTGGGACACGTCTCCAGTCTCTACAGCCTATTGGGACACGTCCCCAGTCTCTACAGCCTATTGGGACATGCCCCCAATCTCTACAGTCTATTGGGACACGTCCCCAGTCTCTACATTCTATTGGGACACGCCCCCAGTCTCTACAGCCTATTGGGACACGCCCCCAGTCTCTACAGTCTATTAGGACACGTCCCCAGTCTCTACAGCCTATTGGGACACGCCCCCAGTCTCTACAGCCTATTGGGACACGTCCCCAGTCTCTTCAACTTCCCAAGATGCATCAGTAGTGGAACATTGCCGTATTCAGTTGTCCACATTACAGCAAAAATGTTTCGCAACCGGAAATGTTTTCCGGAGAGTTTCTTAATGGACAAGTACAGGCAGTCCCTCTTCGTTGGAAGCAGTTTTCATCCGTTAGGTGTCTAGTGAATACAACTGAGTTTGCTGTGTGACACAGAAATTATTATTATTATTATTATAATTTTTTTTTTTTTGGGGGGGGCTGTTTTTTTACTGCAACACCCGTCCCTCCCTTCACCCCTCCGACCCAGTGAGAGGGGAGGGGGGGGGGGGGGGTGGTATTCTGTCATTCATTGCGTCCAATTTCATCATTGTTCCACAACACTGCATGTTACACGTACCACACACCACAGACTAATGTGAAACGCCTCTCTTGTAGTAAAAAATAAGGGCTTCACCCCAGTGCCTCAATCTGAGGTTGACTCAGTCTGGGTTGTAAAACAAATGGTATTTTCAGCATTGTTTTTGTTTTTACATAATTTCCTACATAAGACACGGGGTGAATCCTGTAACTTCCTCTGACGTCACTTAGCGAATACTGAACGTACGTGTCTGTTTAGGATCCGCCCCTCAGCTGTTACCAGTCCAGTTACGACAATTGTGGTTTCCTTTTACTTGACTCTGTTAGGTTTCTTTGTGAAGGACAATATACATCGCTGTGAGAATTATTTCCTAATGTGATTCTCCTGTTTCTATGTGTGTTAACCCCCCACCAAGTCGTAACTGCATGGATTCATACCCTACATTCCTGGCTGTATTGTGGTGTGCTGGGCTGTGTCTCAACCAAGGTAAATCACTAACAAATCAAATCAAATGTATTTATAAAGCCCTTCTTACATCAGCTGATATCTCAAAGTGCTGTACAGAAACCCAGCCAAACACGCATGCATACACACACACACACACACACACACACATACACACACACACACACACACACACACACACACACACACACACACACACACACACACACACATACACACACACACACACACACACACACACACACACACACACACACACACACACACACATACACACACACACACACACACACACACACACATACACACACACACACACACACACACACACACACACACACACACACATACACACACACACACACACACACGTAAAAAAAAAATAATAATAAAAAGAAAAAAATTGACAAATTAAATTGACAGTATGTTTCTTTATCTACTATGATTCCCTAACTAACTCTAACTGTGATCTACTATGATTCCCTAACTAACTCTAACTGTGATCTACTATGATTCCCTGACTAACTCTATTGTGATCTACTATGATTCCCTAACTAACTCTAACTGTGATCTACTATGATTCCCTAACTAACTCTAACTGTGATCTACTATGATTCCCTGACTAACTCTATTGTGATCTACTATGATTCCCTAACTAACTCTAACTGTGATCTACTATGATTCCCTAACTAACTCTAACTGTGATCTACTATGATTCCCTAACTAACTCTAACTGTGATCTACTATGATTCCCTGACTAACTCTATTGTGATCTACTATGATTCCCTAACTAACTCTAACTGTGATCTACTATGATTCCCTAACTAACTCTAACTGTGATCTACTATGATTCCCTGACTAACTCTATTGTGATCTACTATGATTCCCTAACTAACTCTAACTGTGATCTACTATGATTCCCTAACTAACTCTAACTGTGATCTACTATGATTCCCTAACTAACTCTATTGTGATCTACTATGATTCCCTAACTAACTCTAACTGTGATCTACTATGATTCCCTAACTAACTCTATTGTGATCTACTATGATTCCCTGACTAACTCTATTGTGATCTACTATGATTCCCTAACTAACTCTAACTGTGATCTACTATGATTCCCTAACTAACTCTAACTGTGATCTACTATGATTCCCTAACTAACTCTAACTGTGATCTACTATGATTCCCTAACTAACTCTAACTGTGATCTACTATGATTCCCTAACTAACTCTAACTGTGATCTACTATGATTCCCTAACTAACTCTATTGTGATCTACTATGATTCCCTGACTAACTCTATTGTGATCTACTATGATTCCCTAACTAACTCTAACTGTGATCTACTATGATTCCCTAACTAACTCTATTGTGATCTACTATGATTCCCTAACTAACTCTATTGTGATCTAGTATGATTCCCTAACTAACTCTATTGTGATCTAGTATGACTCCCTAACTAACTCTATTGTGATCTAGTATGATTCCCTAACTAACTCTAACTGTGATCCAGTATGATTCCCTAACTAACTCTATTGTGATCTAGTATGATTCCCTAACTAACTCTATTGTGATCTAGTATGATTCCCTAACTAACTCTATTGTGATCTAGTATGATTCCCTAACTAACTAACTATATTGTGATCTAGTATGATTCCCTAACTAACTCTATTGTGATCTAGTATGATTCCCTAACTAACTCTATTGTGATCTAGTATGATTCCCTAACTAACTCTATTGTGATCTAGTATGATTCCCTAACTAACTCTATTGTGATCTAGTATGATTCCCTAACTAACTCTATTGTGATCTACTATGATTCCCTAACTAACTATATTGTGATCTACTATGATTCCCTAACTAACTCTATTGTGATCTAGTATGATTCCCTAACTAACTCTATTGTGATCTAGTATGATTCCCTAACTAACTCTATTGTGATCTACTATGATTCCCTAACTAACTCTATTGTGATCTACTATGATTCCCTAACTAACTCTAACTGTGATCTACTATGATTCCCTAACTAACTCTATTGTGATCTACTATGATTCCCTAACTAACTCTATTGTGATCTACTATGATTCCCTAACTAACTCTAACTGTGATCTACTATGATTCCCTAACTAACTCTATTGTGATCTACTATGATTCCCTAACTAACTCTATTGTGATCTAGTATGATTCCCTAACTAACTCTATTGTGGTCTGGTATGATTCCCTAACTAACTCTAACTGTGATCTACTATGATTCCCTAACTAACTCTATTGTGATCTACTATGATTCCCTAACTAACTCTAACTGTGATCTACTATGATTCCCTAACTAACTCTATTGTGATCTACTATGATTCCCTGACTAACTCTATTGTGATCTACTATGATTCCCTAACTAACTCTAACTGTGATCTACTATGATTCCCTAACTAACTCTAACTGTGATCTACTATGATTCCCTAACTAACTCTAACTGTGATCTACTATGATTCCCTAACTAACTCTAACTGTGATCTACTATGATTCCCTAACTAACTCTAACTGTGATCTACTATGATTCCCTAACTAACTCTATTGTGATCTACTATGATTCCCTGACTAACTCTATTGTGATCTACTATGATTCCCTAACTAACTCTAACTGTGATCTACTATGATTCCCTAACTAACTCTATTGTGATCTACTATGATTCCCTAACTAACTCTATTGTGATCTAGTATGATTCCCTAACTAACTCTATTGTGATCTAGTATGACTCCCTAACTAACTCTATTGTGATCTAGTATGATTCCCTAACTAACTCTAACTGTGATCCAGTATGATTCCCTAACTAACTCTATTGTGATCTAGTATGATTCCCTAACTAACTCTATTGTGATCTAGTATGATTCCCTAACTAACTCTATTGTGATCTAGTATGATTCCCTAACTAACTAACTATATTGTGATCTAGTATGATTCCCTAACTAACTCTATTGTGATCTAGTATGATTCCCTAACTAACTCTATTGTGATCTAGTATGATTCCCTAACTAACTCTATTGTGATCTAGTATGATTCCCTAACTAACTCTATTGTGATCTAGTATGATTCCCTAACTAACTCTATTGTGATCTACTATGATTCCCTAACTAACTATATTGTGATCTACTATGATTCCCTAACTAACTCTATTGTGATCTAGTATGATTCCCTAACTAACTATATTGTGATCTACTATGATTCCCTAACTAACTCTATTGTGATCTAGTATGATTCCATAACTAACTCTATTGTGATCTACTATGATTCCCTAACTAACTATATTGTGATCTACTATGATTCCCTAACTAACTCTATTGTGATCTAGTATGATTCCCTAACTAACTCTATTGTGATCTACTATGATTCCCTAACTAACTCTATTGTGATCTACTATGATTCCCTAACTAACTCTAACTGTGATCTACTATGATTCCCTAACTAACTCTATTGTGATCTACTATGATTCCCTAACTAACTCTATTGTGATCTACTATGATTCCCTAACTAACTCTAACTGTGATCTACTATGATTCCCTAACTAACTCTATTGTGATCTACTATGATTCCCTAACTAACTCTATTGTGATCTAGTATGATTCCCTAACTAACTCTATTGTGGTCTGGTATGATTCCCTAACTAACTCTATTGTGATCTACTATGATTCCCTAACTAACTCTAACTGTGATCTACTATGATTCCCTAACTAACTCTATTGTGATCTAGTATGATTCCCTAACTAACTCTATTGTGGTCTGGTATGATTCCCTAACTAACTCTATTGTGATCTACTATGATTCCCTAACTAACTCTAACTGTGATCTACTATGATTCCCTAACTAACTCTATTGTGATCTACTATGATTCCCTAACTAACTCTAACTGTGATCTACTATGATTCCCTAACTAACTCTATTGTGATCTAGTATGATTCCCTGACTAACTCTATTGTGATCTACTATGATTCCCTAACTAACTCTAACTGTGATCTACTATGATTCCCTAACTAACTCTATTGTGATCTACTATGATTCCCTAACTAACTCTAACTGTGATCTACTATGATTCCCTAACTAACTCTATTGTGATCTAGTATGATTCCCTAACTAACTTTATTGTGATCTACTATGATTCCCTAACTAACTCTAACTGTGATCTACTATGATTCCCTAACTAACTCTATTGTGATCTACTATGATTCCCTAACTAACTCTATTGTGATCTAGTATTATTCCCTAACTAACTTTATTGTGATCTAGTATGATTCCCTAACTAACTCTAACTGTGATCTACTATGATTCCCTAACTAACTTTATTGTGATCTAGTATGATTCCCTAACTAACTCTAACTGTGATCTAGTATGATTCCCTAACTAACTCTGTGATCTAGTATGATTCCCTAACTAACTCTATTGTGATCTAGTATGATTCCCTAACTAACTCTATTGTGATCTATTATGATTCCCTAACTAACAGTGATCTAGTATGATTCCCTGACTAACTCTATTGTGATCTACTATGATTCCCTAACTAACTCTATTGTGATCTAGTATGATTCCCTAACTAACTCTAACTGTGATCTAGTATGATTCCCTGACTAACTCTATTGTGATCTACTATGATTCCCTAACTAACTCTATTGTGATCTACTATGATTCCCTAACTAACTCTATTGTGATCTAGTATGATTCCCTAACTAACTCTAACTGTGATCTAGTATGATTCCCTAACTAACTCTGTGATCTAGTATGATTCCCTAACTAACTCTATTGTGATCTAGTATGATTCCCTAACTAACTCTATTGTGATCTATTATGATTCCCTAACTAACTGTGATCTAGTATGATTCCCTGACTAACTCTATTGTGATCTACTATGATTCCCTAACTAACTCTATTGTGATCTAGTATGATTCCCTAACTAACTCTAACTGTGATCTAGTATGATTCCCTGACTAACTCTAACTGTGATCTTGGTGTGTTCAGCTCCTGCTGCCTTCGCAGGGCTCGTCTACCTGGTGGCCAGACAGAAGTACTTTGTTGGGTATATGGGGCAGACATCTCAGAGGTGAGAGAGTGTGTGTGTACCTGTGTGTGTGTACCTGTGTGTGTGTGTGTGTGTGTACCTAAGTATGTGTGTGTGTGTGTATGTTTGTACCTGTGTGTGTGTGTGTGTGTGTATGTGTGTACCTGTGTGTGTGTGTGTGTGTGTGTGTATGTGTGTACCTGTGTGTGTGTACCTGTGTGTGTGTATGTGTGTACCTGTGTGTGTGTACCTGTGTGTGTGTGTGTATGTGTGTGTGTGTGTGTGTGTGTGTGTGTGTGTACCTGTCTACGTGTGTGTGTGTGTGTGTGTGTGTGTAACTGACTGACTGTATTGTATGTTCTGTCTGACAGCACTCCAGGGTACATGTTTGGGAAACGTGTCCTGTCCTTCCTGTTCCTGATGTGCATTGTGGGTATCTTCAACCTCCTGCTGGTGCGTTACTTTGGCAACGACTTTAAAGACACCGTGGAGACCATCACCACCGCAGCTTCCGTTCTACTCCTCATTCCCTGAACACGCGTGTGTGTGTGTGTGTGTGTGTGTGTGTGTGTGTGTGTGTGTGTGTGTCTGTGTGTGTGTGTGTGATGTACTATGGCAGTGACTATAAAGTCCAGTTCTTTGCGCCGTGCATCATGGGTAGTCAGTATATGAGATGGTTGATTCAATGTGGTGAAAATGGCCTCTTCTGTGCTCAATCATTTCACGTTTTATTTTTTCGAAAAAAAAAGAAAAAAAAAACGTTTTTATTTGAGTCTGGAAATAAATAAAAAAAACAATACAAATAACACTACAGAGACTCCAATTTAGTGATGAAGACAACACATCATCCCACTGACTGTCCTATGGACCGTTCCTACAGTCAGTCTACACCAGGGCCGTCCAACTCGTTCCATGGAGGACCTCGTGTCTGCAGGTTTTTCGTTTTTCTCCCCTTTCAATTAAGCCCTAGACAACCAGGTGAGAGAAGTTCCTTACTAATTACCGACCTTGATTCATCAATCAGGTACGAGGGAGGAGAGAAAACCCTTCAGACACTCGGCACTCCGTGAAATTACTTTAACATATGTGGTCTAAAGGGACTCCTCTAAAGACCATATAGTCAATCAATCATTTAAATGTATTTAAATGTCCTTCTTACATCAGCCGATATCTCAAAGTGCTGTACAGAAACCCAGCCTAAAACCCCAAACAGCAAGCAAAGCAGGTGTAGAAGCACGGTGGCTAGGAAAAACTCCCTAGAAAGGCAGGAACCTAAGAAGAAACTTAGAGAGGAACCAGTCTATGAGGGGTGCATCTGTTGGATTTCTATGGATTTCACATGACTGGGAATGCATCTGTTGGTCAATGTGCCTCCCAATGGGCAACAGGATCTCTTAACGCTATTTTTTGTGCATTCAAATTGCCATCGATAAAATACGAATTGTGTTGGTTGTCCGTAGCTTATGCCAGCCCATACCATAACCCCACCAACCACCATGGGGCACTCTGTTCGCACAAAACAAAATGGCTGTCCCCTGAAACATGGACCAAGATCTATCCACTTCACCTGAGAGGGGTCGCTGTCCCCTGAAACATGGACCAAGATCTATCCACTTCAACTGAGAGGGGTCGCTGTCCCCTGAAACATGCCCCTTAAATATTGTCATTCTTGATGAGGACTCATCTTCTACCATGGTAGGTGATCTACAAGGGTGAGGTTCTTTTTTACATTAAAACATAAGAAATTATATATATCTCAATACACTTATTTTCTAAGAATCACACTCTTATTAGATATATATTTTTTTGTAACAGACAAATTACAAACAGACAAACTCATGGTAACTCTGTAGCTCTCACCGGCCACAGAGGAGATAGTCCTGTCCAACCCTCTCTCCATCTCTCATGATCAGAGGGTTACCGGTATCAATGGCCACCACATACCACTGGAGTACTGGGGGAGGGAGAGAGAGAGGGGGGGATGACAGAGAGAGGGAGGGAGAGAGACGGGGGATGACAGAGAGAGGAAGACGGAGAGAGAGGGGGGATGACAGAGAGAGGGGTTGGGGAGAGAGTCAGTCACTCTGCACCGTCTGTATTAGTATTAGTCTAATATTAGTATTAGTCTGTATTAGTCTGTATTAGTATTAGTCTGTATTAGTATTAGTCTGTATTAGTCTGTATTAGTATTAGTCTGTATTAGTATTAGTCTGTATTAGTCTATATTAGTATTAGTCTGTATTAGTATTAGTCTGTATTAGTCTGTATTAGTATTAGTCTGTATTAGTCTGTATTAGTATTAGTCTAATATTAGTATTAGTCTGTATTAGTCTGTATTAGTATTAGTCTAATATTAGTATTAGTCTGTATTAGTCTGTATTAGTATTAGTCTAATATTAGTATTAGTCTGTATTAGTCTGTATTAGTATTAGTCTGTATTAGTCTATATTAGTATTAGTCTGTATTAGTATTAGTCTGTATTAGTCTGTATTAGTATTAGTCTGTATTAGTCTGTATTAGTATTAGTCTGTATTAGTCTGTATTAGTATTAGTCTGTATTAGTATTAGTACTATTCTGTATTAGTATTAGTCTAATATTAGTATTAGTCTGTATTAGTCTGTATTAGTATTAGTCTGTATTAGTATTAGTACTATTCTGTATTAGTATTAGTCTAATATTAGTATTTGTCTGTATTAGTATTAGTCTGTATTAGTATTAGTCTAATATTTGTATTTGTCTGTATTAGTATTTGTCTGTATTAGTATTAGTCTCTTAGTATTAGTCTGTATTAGTAGTATTCTGTATTAGTATTAGTCTGTATTAGTATTAGTCTGTATTAATATTGTATTAGTCTGTATTAGTATTAGTCTGTATTAGTATTGTATTAGTATTGTATTCGTATTAGTCTGTATTAATGTTAGTCTGTATTAATGTCTGTATTAGTATTAGTCTAGTATTAGTCTGTATTAGTGTTAGTCTGTATTAATGTCTGTATTAGTATTAGTCTAGTATTAGTCTGTATTAGGTTTAGTCTGTATTAATATTCACCTGTATTAATATTCATCTAGTATTAATATTTGTCTTGTATTAGTCTATATTAGTATTAGTCTGTATTAGTATTATTCTGTATTAGTATTAGTCTGTATTAGTCTAGTATTAGTTTTAGTCTGTATTAGTATTCGTCTAGTATCAGTATTTGTCTAGTATTAGTAAATCAAATCAAATGTTATTTGTCACATACACATGGTTAGCAGATGTTAATGCGAGTGTAGTGAAATGCTTGTGCTTCTAGTTCCGACCATGCAGTAATAACCAACAAGTAATCTAACCTAACAATTTCACAACAAGTGTAATGGATTGAATAAGAATATGTACATAAAAATATATGAATGAGTGATGGTATAGAACAGCATAGGCAAGATGCAGTAGATGGTATAGAGTACAGTATATACATATGAGATGAGTAATGTAGGGTGTGTAAACATTATATAAAGTGGCATTGTTTAAAGTGGCTAGTGATACATTTATTACATACATTTTTTCCATTATTAAAGTGGCTGGAGTTGAGTCAGTATGTTGGCAGCAGCCTCTCTGTGTTAGTGGTGGCTGTTTAACAGTCTGATGACCTTAGAAGATAGAAGCTGTTTTTTTTTCAGTCTCTCGGTCCCAGTTTTGTTTCCCCTCTATACTGACCTCGCCTTCTGGATGGTAGCGGGGTGAACAGGCAGTGGCTCGGGTGGTTGTTGTCCTTGATGATCTTTATGGTCTTCCTGTGACATTGGGAGGTGTAGGTGTCCTGGAGGGCAGGTAGTTTGCCCCCGGTGATGCGTTGTGCAGACCTCACTACCCTCTGGAGAGCCTTACGGTTGAGGGCGGTGCAGTTGCCGTACCAGGCGGTGATACAGCCCGATAGGAAGCTCTCGATTGTGCATCTGTAAAAGTTTGTGTTTTTGGTGACAAGCCGAATTTCCTCAGCCTCCTGAGGTTGAAGAGGCGCTGCTGCGCCTTCTTCACCACGCTGTCTGTGTGGGTGGACCATTTCAGTTTGTCCGTGATGTGTACACAGAGGAACTTAAAACTTTCCACCTTCTCCACTACTGTCCCCTCTGTGGATAGGGGGCTGCTTCCTCTGCTGTTTCCTGAAGTCCACAATCATCTCCTTTGTTTTGTTGACATTGAGTTTGAGGTTATTTTCCTGACACCACACTCCGAGGGGCCTCACCTCCTCCCTGTAGGCCGTCTCGTCGTTGTTGGTAATCAAGCCTACCACTGTGTCGTCTGCAAACTTGATGATTGAGTTGGAGGCGTGCATGACCACGCAGTCATGGGTGAACAGGGAGTACAGGAGAGGGCTGAGAACACACCCTTGTGGGGCCCCAGTGTTGAGGATCAGATGATCAGAAGATGTTGTTACCTTCCCTCACCACCTGGGGGCGGCCCGTCAGGAAGTCCAGGACCCAGTTGCACAGGCCGGGGTCTGAGGACTGGCTTCCATCTGGCCACTCTACCATAAAGGCCTGATTGGTGGAGTGCTGCAGAGGAACAGAGGAACTCTCTGTCAGATTGACCATCGGGTTCTTGGTCACCTCCCTGACCAAGACCCTTCTACTCTGATTACTCAGTTTGACCGGGCGGCCAGCTCTAGGAAGAGTCTTCGTGGTTCCAAACTTCTTCCATTTAAGAATGATGGCCATTGTGTTCTTGTGGACCTTCAATGCTGAAGACATTTTTTGGTACCCATCCCCAGATCTGTGCCTCGACACAATCCTGTCTCGGAGCTCTACAGACAATTCCTTCGAACCTCATGGCTTTGTTTTTGCTCTGACATGCACTGTCAACTGTGGGACCTTATATAGACAGGTGTGTGCCTTTCCAAATCATGTCCAATCAATTGAATTTACCACAGGTGGACTCCAATCAAGTTGTAGAAACATTTCAAGGATGATCAATGGAAACAGGATGCACCTGAGCTCAATTTCGAGTCTCATAGCAAAGGGTCTGAATACTTATGTCAATGTTGTTTTTTTTAAATAAATTTGCAGCCATTTCTGAAAACCTGTTTTCACTTTGTCATTATGGGGTATTGTGTATAGATTACTGAGGATAAAAAAATAAAAAAAATAAATCAATTTTAAGAATAAGGCTGTAACAAAAACAGTGTGGGAAAAAGTCAAAGGGTCGGAATTATTTATGAAGGCACCGTACTAAATAATATATGTGTAAAATTAGTTGTGATTTAGAATGGACCATTATCATGTTCCTGTCTCGGAACAGGGGCATAGGAAAAAAAATAAATGTTCATCTAAAACAGCTTTTCCCCATGCTTCATTTTCATGCCAGCCAAGTAGGATATACTCCTGCTGTAGAGATATGCAATGTGCTTCATATTAACAAGGCTGATAAATAAATATAGTAGGCCTAGACTATAGAAAGCTGATCCTCCACTTTTTAATAGAGGCCAGCATAACTCTGTTGTCTCGCGCAATTGCATAGTATATATAAATGTTGCGCAACATGAGATCTCATGAAGTCCTTGATCAGATTTTCCATTAGATTTTCTATTGATGTCAGAGTGATTAGAGGGACAATAGAGTGCTGAGTACCAGGCAGTTAGCAAGTTTGGTAGGTTACTAATGACCATCAGCGGGCATCAGAGCTTAGAGAAACATAATTACAGTGACAAAACAGTCAGATGGAATTTGACTGCCACCATGACTCATGACCGTCGGTGTGGCGGTAATACGGTCACCGTAACACCTCTAGCCCCGAGGCAGCAGCGGGCAATGAGACGGGGGCGGTTCTCCCTGGACGAGGACATTCTACAAACGTTGGACGGGGACGTACGGACATCCATCGGAATGGGTCCCTTAGCTGCAGAACCAACACCAGTTTCATATGTGGCCACTCAACAGCCCCGTCACGTTCCACCAACACGTTCCACCGTTCCTGCCCTCAGCCCCTCTGGTTTCGCTACTGTCAGCCTCTCAGCCCCGCCACGTCCATCCTCCTCTGGCTGGCCGTATTCCACTCTGGGGCTGGCCGTATTCCACTCTGGGGCTGGCCGTATTCCACTCTGGGGCTGGCCTTATCCCACTCTGGAGCTGAACGTATCCCACTCTGGGGCTGGCCGTATCCAACTGTGAGGCTGGCTGGGGGGCGTTGCCTCCCACCCAGGGAGACGGGTCATGGGTCATGTGTGACAACTGTTGGAAGTGGTTCCACTGTGTGGGGTGGAGTATTCATTTTTATATAATTAAATTTAGTTTATTTTTATATAAGTATGTCACGTTCTGACCATAGTTCTTTTGTGTTTTCTTTGTTTTAGTGTTGGTCAGGACGTGAGCTGAGTGGGCATTCTATGTTGTGTGTCTAGTTTTCCCGTTTCTATGTTTGGCCTGATATGGTTCTCAATCAGAGGCAGGTGTTAGTCATTGTCTCTGATTGGGAACCATATTTAGGTAGCCTGTTTTGTGTTGGGTTTTGTGGGTGGTTGTTTCCTGTCTTTGTGTCTATGCACCAGATAGGACTGTTTCGGTTTTTCACATGTGTTGTCTTGGTATTTTGTAGTGTTCACGTTTATGGTCTTTATTAAACATGTTGAACACTAACCACGCTGCGCTTTGGTCCCTCGTCCACAGAACAAAACTGTTACAAATTAAAGTTTGTTTATTTTTATATAATTAAAGTTAGTTTATTTTTATATAATTAAAGTTTGTTTATTTTTTATAATTAAAGTTAGTTTATTTTTATATAATTAAAGTTTGTTTATTTTTATATAATTAAAGTTTGTTTATTTTTATATAATTAAAGTTTGTTTATTTTTTATAATTAAAGTTAGTTTATTTTTATATAATTAAAGTTTGTTTATTTTTATATAATTAAAGTTAGTTTATTTTTTATAATTAAAGTTAGTTTATTTTTTATAATTAAAGTTAGTTTATTTTTATATAATTAAAGTTATTTTATTTAATGCAAGTTATATTTGTTATTTAATACATATTATACATATTATTTTTCAACAAAAATACTGTGTGGCTCTTAATTCTGTGTAAGGATAAGGTCATTGTTGAAGTGTAAATGCTTCTTGGAATAAGCAACAGTAAAATGCCCCCAGTACTCTCATTATTGTTAACTATTACTAATAGTCAAAGATTGCTTAAATATAATCAAGGCTGTTAAGAAACAAACACGGATACTTTTTTGCTTGTTATGCTGCTGTGTTAAGTCTTTGAGAGTAGTGCCCAAATAAATATCCACAGGGTGGCGGACATTCTCTAAATAATGAGAATTTTGGTCAATATTCTTCATTGTTGATCACTAGAAACGACCAGTGGACATTTTTTACAAACAATCAGGTAATGTAGCTAATGTAGCTAATGTAGCTAATGTAGATAATACACACGTTTTCAGAACCCCCGTTT
>NW_027259494.1:0-30010 GCF_045791955.1 Oncorhynchus clarkii lewisi
AAACCTTGACCCAGAAAATATAAAAAACTATCGGCCTATATCGAATCTTCCATTCCTCTCAAACATTTTAGAAAAGGCTGTTGCGCAGCAAGTCACTGCCTTCCTGAAGACAAACAATGTATACGAAATGCTTCAGTCTGGTTTTAGACCCCATCATAGCACTGAGACTGCACTTGTGAAGGTGGTAAATTACCTTTTAATGGCATCAGACCGAGGCTCTGCATCTGTCCTCGTGCTCCTAGACCTTAGTGCTGCTTTTGATACCATCGATCACCACATTCTTTTGGAGAGATTGGAAACCCAAATTGGTCTACACGGACAAGTTCTGGCCTGGTTTAGATTTTATCTGTCAGAAAGATATCAGTTTGTCTCTGTGAATGGTTTGTCCTCTGACAAATCAACTGTACATTTCGGTGTTCCTCAAGGTTCCGTTTTAGGACCACTATTGTTTTCACTATATATTTTACCTCTTGGGGATGTCATTCGAAAACATAATGTTAACTTTCACTGCTATGCGGATGACACACAGCTGAACATTTCAATGAAACATGGTGAAGCCCCAAAATTGCCCTTGCTAGAAGCATGTGTTTCAGACATAAGGAAGTGGATGGCTGCAAACTTTCTACTTTTAAAGTCGGACAAAACAGAGATGCTTGTTCTAGGTCCCAAGAAACAAAGAGATCTTCTGTTGAATCTGACAATTAATCTTAATGGTTGCACAGTCGTCTCAAATAAAACTGTGAAGGACCTCGGCGTTACTCTGGACCCTGATCTCTCTTTTGAAGAACATATCAAGACCATTTCAAGGACAGCTTTTTTCCATCTACGTAACATTGCAAAAATCAGAAACTTTCTGTCCAAAAATGATGCAGAAAAATGAATCCATGCTTTTGTCACTTCTAGGTTAGACTACTGCAATGCTCTACTTTCCGGCTACCTGGATAAAGCACTAAATAAACTTCAGTTAGTGCTAAATACGTCTGCTAGAATCCTGGCTAGAACAAAACAATTTGATCATATTACTCCAGTGCTAGCCTCCCTACACTGGCTTCCTGTCAAGGCAAGGGCTGATTTCAAGGTTTTACTGCTAACCTACAAAGCATTACATGGGCTTGCTCCTACCTATCTCTCTGATTTGGTCCCGCCGTACATACCTACATGTACGCTACGGTCACAAGACGCAGGCCTCCTAATTGTCCCTAGAATTTCTCCTATAGAGCTCCATTTTTATGGAACGGTCTGCCTACCCTTGTAAGAGCCGCAAACTCGGTCTCAACCTTTAAGTCTTTACTGAAGACTCATCTCTTCAGTGGGTCATATGATTGAGTGTAGTCTGGCCCAGGAGTGGGAAGGTGAACGGAAAGGCTCTGGAGCAACGAACCGCCCTTGCTGTCTCTGCCTGGCCGGTTCCCCTCTTTCCACTGGGATTCTCTGCCTCTAACCCTATTACAGGGACTGAGTCACTGGCTTACTGGGGCTCTTTCATACCGTCCCTGGGAGGGGTGCGTCACCTGAGTGGGTTGAGTCACTGATGTGATCTTCCTGTCTGGGTTGGCCTCCCCCCTTGGGTAGTGCCGTGGCGGAGATCTTTGTGGGCTATACTCGGCCTTGTCTCAGGATGGTAAGTTGGTGGTTGAAGATATCCCTCTAGTGGTGTGGGGGCTGTGCTTTGGCAAAGTGGGTGGGGTTATATCCTTCCTGTTTGGCCCTGTCCGGGGGTGTCCTCGGATGGGGCCACAGTGTCTCCTGACCCCTCCTGTCTCAGCCTCCAGTATTTATGCTGCAGTAATTTATGTGCCGGGGGGCTAGGGTCAGTTTGTTATATCTGGAGTACTTCTCCTGTCCTATTCGGTGTCCTGTGTGAATTTAAGTGTGCTCTCTCTAATTCACTCTTTCTCTCTTTCTTTCTCTCTCTCGGAGGACCTGAGCCCTAGGACCATGCCTCAGGACTACCTGACATGATGACTCCTTGCTGTCCCCAGTCCACCTGACCGTGCTGCTGCTCCAGTTTCAACCGTTCTGCCTTATTATTATTGGACCATGCTGGTCATTTATGAACATTTGAACATCTTGGCCATGTTCTGTTATAATCTCCACCCGGCACAGCCAGAAGAGGACTGGCCACCCCACATAGCCTGGTTCCTCTCTAGGTTTCTTCCTAGGTTTTGGCATTTCTAGGGAGTTTTTCCTAGCCACCGTGCTTCTACACCTGCCTGCATTGCTTGCTGTTTGGGGTTTTAGGCTGGGTTTCTGTACAGCACTATGAGATATCAGCTGATGTACGAAGGGCTATATAAATAAATTCGATTTGATTTGATTTGTTATATCCCCTTCAATCAGTGTAGATGAAGAGGAGACAGATTAACTTCTTGGTGACGGGGACAGTATTGAGTAGCTTGGATGAATAAGGTGCCCAGAGTAAACTGCCTGCTATTCTGTACCAGATGCTAATATATGCATATTATTAGTATTATTGGATAGAAAACACTCTGACGTTTCTAAAACTGTTTGAATGATGTCTGTGAGTATAACAGAACTCATATGGCAGTTCGATCGGTTTCAAGTCCGGGCTCTGGCTGGGCCACTCAAGGACATTCAGAGACCTGTCCTGAAGCCATTTCTGCATTGTCTTGGCTGTGTGCTTAGAGTCGTTGTCCTGTTGGAAGGTGATCCTTTGCCCCAGTCGGAGGTCCTGAGCGCTCTGGAGCAGGTTTTCATCAAGGATCTCTTTGAACTTTGCTCCGTTCATCTTTGCCTCGATCCTGACTAGTCTCCCAGTCCCTGCTGCTGAAAAACATCCCCACAGCATGATGCTGCCACCACCATGCTTCACCGTATGGATGGTGCCTGGTTTCCTGCAGACATGACACTTGTGTGTGTGTCTGCATATGTCTGAGGGTATGAAGCACATCAGTCCTCCTCATCGTGTGTATACATACATAAACAAACACAGGTTTTCAGACGGGGTAATTTAAGAACCAGGGGACCAGTGATGAATTCCTCTATGGGGTTCTCTGGGCCCGTTTTAGGTGCTGGAATGTGTTTCAGCTGTGATCAGAGACGTGTCAAGTTAAACCTAGTCTTAGGAGTTGGCTAAACAGGGAGACTGGTGAAAGCACTTGACTTTAAGAGACCTATAGAGTATAATACCCATAATACCCATAAAACCTAGCGATCAAACAGGGAAATGGTTACAATGGTTTTTCCACCATTCATTTTACCCATAGGGGATATTAGAAACACTTAAAATAAGGGCTGTGTTTCTTATAGACTCGCCCTGGCATGGCATTTTGATATCCGTGTAAATCTCTCTAGGACAAGGTGGGTATTTATGGGTATTATGACACCTCCACTGTGGGGCTTTATAGCAGTGTTTCTCCTACCATATAGGCAATGTGGGCCCCTGTAGCCTCCCGCCTGAAACAGTTTGGCTTCAAAAGGCTACAACTGGTGCTTTGAGAGCCTTTGATCCTCACCTGGAAATCAAACGAGGTGAAAGAACGACCTCTAGTAATATGGTCTAGTCTAGCCTTGGACTCATAACCAGTGGTAGTAGGGTGCATTCCAGGACGGAGCCGGAGGGAACACACACACTCCGCTCCAGTGTGTCCCCCGCCCTGGATTGAACAGTAAAGCGTTGAATTTACCAAATGCTATAATGGATACCACACATCCCTCTGGTTGGGAGCGTGAGCACACACACACACACACACACACACACACACACACACACACACACACACACACACACACACACACACACACACACACACACACACACACACACACACACACACACACATACATACATACACACACACACACACACACACACACACACACACACACACACACACACGGCATAGACTCCTCCTACTCCCAGTCAACTACAATCATCAGTCCCGCTTCATGATCCCAGCTGTTTAAGCCCTTCACTACAATACAGTTCTGAAACACACTCACAGTTACTGTCATTAAGACTCAGACAGACACCAAAAATCTGACCCGTTGACAGTGTGAAGACATAATAAAGAGCCTGAAAATGACACCATTATAGAGTCCAGTAAACCCCTATACAGAATACACACAGCAGTACAAACAGCCATCAAAGACCCCCACCTCACTCACACACACACACACACACACACACACACACACACACACACACACACACACACACACACATACACACACAGAAGGAGAAAAAACCAAAACCTCATTCTAACCTACACTCTTAGAACTATAGGTCTCACTAAATATATAACCCTATTTCTACAGGTGTGGTGAGCTTGAAAATAAAAGAGAGCCGCACACTCAGAAGGAAAAATGTAATTACCAACCACCAGGTGTGTTGAGACCGTATCAAACACAACAGTATGGTGTGGTGAGACCGTATCAAACAGTATGGTGTGGTGAGACCGTATCAAACACAACAGTATGGTGTGGTGAGACCGTATCAAACAGTATGGTGTGGTGAGACCGTATCAAACAGTATGGTGTGGTGAGACCATATCAAACAGTATGGTGTGGTGAGACCATATCAAACACAACAGTATGGTGTGGTGAGACCGTATCAAACACAACAGTATGGTGTGGTGAGACCGTATCAAACAGTATGGTGTGGTGAGACTGTATCAAACAGTATGGTGTGGTGAGACCGTATCAAACATTATGGTGTGGTGAGACCGTATCAAACACAACAGTACAGTGTGGTGAGACCGTATCAAACAGTATGGTGTGGTGAGATCGTATCAAACACAACCTTATGGTGTGGTGAGACCGTATCAAACACAACAGTAAAGTGTGGTGAGACCGTATCAAACAGTATGGTGTGGTGAGACCGTATCAAACACAACAGTATGGTGTGGTGAGACCGTATCAAACAGTATGGTGTGGTGAGACCGTATCAAACACAACAGTATGGTGTGGTGAGACCGTATCAAACACAACAGTACAGTGTGGTGAGACCGTATCAAACACAACAGTATGGTGTGGTGAGACTGTATCAAACAGTATGGTGTGGTGAGACCGTATCAAACAGTATGGTGTGGGAGACCGTATCAAACACAACAGTATGGTGTGGTGAGACCGTATCAAACAGTATGGTGTGGTGAGACCGTATCAAACAGTATGGTGTGGTGAGACCGTATCAAACACAACAGTATGGTGTGGTGAGACCGTATCAAACAGTATGGTGTGGTGAGACCGTATCAAACAGTATGGTGTGGTGAGACCATATCAAACAGTATGGTGTGGTGAGACCATATCAAACACAACAGTATGGTGTGGTGAGACCGTATCAAACACAACAGTATGGTGTGGTGAGACCGTATCAAACAGTATGGTGTGGTGAGACTGTATCAAACAGTATGGTGTGGTGAGACCGTATCAAACAGTATGGTGTGGTGAGACCGTATCAAACAGTATGGTGTGGTGAGACCGTATCAAACACAACAGTACAGTGTGGTGAGACCGTATCAAACAGTATGGTGTGGTGAGATCGTATCAAACACAACCTTATGGTGTGGTGAGACCGTATCAAACACAACAGTACAGTGTGGTGAGACCGTATCAAACAGTATGGTGTGGTGAGACCGTATCAAACACAACAGTATGGTGTGGTGAGACCGTATCAAACAGTATGGTGTGGTGAGACCGTATCAAACACAACAGTATGGTGTGGTGAGACCGTATCAAACACAACAGTACAGTGTGGTGAGACCGTATCAAACACAACAGTATGGTGTGGTGAGACTGTATCAAACAGTATGGTGTGGTGAGACCGTATCAAACAGTATGGTGTGGGAGACCGTATCAAACACAACAGTATGGTGTGGTGAGACCGTATCAAACAGTATGGTGTGGTGAGACTGTATCAAACAGTATGGTGTGGTGAGACCGTATCAAACAGTATGGTGTGGTGAGACCGTATCAAACAGTATGGTGTGGTGAGACCGTATCAAACAGTATGGTGTGGTGAGACTGTATCAAACAGTACAGTGTGGTGAGACCGTATCAAACACAACAGTATGGTGTGGTGAGACCGTATCAAACACAACAGTACAGTGTGGTGAGACCGTATCAAACAGTATGGTGTGGTGAGACCGTATCAAACACAACAGTATGGTGTGGTGAGACCGTATCAAACACAACAGTACAGTGTGGTGAGACCGTATCAAACAGTATGGTGTGGTGAGACCGTATCAAACACAACAGTACAGTGTGGTGAGACCGTATCAAACACAACAGTATGGTGTGGTGAGACCGTATCAAACAGTATGGTGTGGTGAGACCGTATCAAACAGTATGGTGTGATGAGACCGTATCAAACACAACAGTATGGTGTGGTGAGACCGTATCAAACAGTACAGTGTGGTGAGACCGTATCAAACACAACAGTATGGTGTGGTGAGACCGTATCAAACACAACAGTATGGTGTGGTGAGACCGTATCAAACACAACAGTATGGCGTGGTGAGACCGTATCAAACAGTATGGTGTGGTGAGACCGTATCAAACACAACAGTATGGTGTGGTGAGACCGTATCAAACAGTATGGTGTGGTGAGACCATATCAAACACAACAGTATGGTGTGGTGAGACCGTATCAAACACAACAGTATGGTGTGGTGAGACCGTATCAAACAGTATGGTGTGGTGAGACTGTATCAAACACAACAGTACAGTGTGGTGAGACCGTATCAAACAGTATGGTGTGGTGAGACCGTATCAAACACAACAGTACAGTGTGGTGAGACCGTATCAAACAGTATGGTGTGGTGAGACCGTATCAAACACAACAGTACAGTGTGGTGAGACCGTATCAAACAGTATGGTGTGGTGAGACCGTATCAAACACAACAGTACAGTGTGGTGAGACCGTATCAAACAGTATGGTGTGGTGAGACCGTATCAAACACAACAGTACAGTGTGGTGAGACCGTATCAAACAGTATGGTGTGGTGAGACCGTATCAAACACAACAGTACAGTGTGGTGAGACCGTATCAAACAGTATGGTGTGGTGAGACCGTATCAAACACAACAGTATGGTGTGGTGAGACCGTATCAAACAGTATGGTGTGGTGAGACCGTATCAAACACAACAGTACAGTGTGGTGAGACCGTATCAAACAGTATGGTGTGGTGAGACCGTATCAAACACAACAGTACAGTGTGGTGAGACCATATCAAACACAACAGTATGGTGTGGTGAGACCGTATCAAACAGTATGGTGTGGTGAGACCGTATCAAACACAACAGTATGGTGTGGTGAGACCGTATCAAACAGTATGGTGTGGTGAGACTGTATCAAACACAACAGTACAGTGTGGTGAGACCGTATCAAACAGTATGGTGTGGTGAGACCGTATCAAACAGTATGGTGTGGTGAGACCGTATCAAACAGTATGGTGTGGTGAGATCGTATCAAACACAACAGTACAGTGTGGTGAGACCGTATCAAACAGTATGGTGTGGTGAGACCGTATCAAACACAACAGTATGGTGTGGTGAGACCGTATCAAACAGTATGGTGTGGTGAGACCGTATCAAACAGTATGGTGTGGTGAGACCGTATCAAACAGTATGGTGTGGTGAGACCGGTATGGTGTGGTGAGACCGTATCAAACAGTATGGTGTGGTGAGACCGTATCAAACAGTATGGTGTGGTGAGACCGTATCAAACACAACAGTATGGTGTGGTGAGACCGTATCAAACAGTATGGTGTGGTGAGACCGTATCAAACAGTATGGTGTGGTGAGACCGTATCAAACACAACAGTATGGTGTGGTGAGACCGTATCAAACAGTATGGTGTGGTGAGACCGTATCAAACAGTATGGTGTGGTGAGACCGTATCAAACACAACAGTATGGTGTGGTGAGACCGTATCAAACACAACAGTACAGTGTGGTGAGACCGTATCAAACAGTATGGTGTGGTGAGACCGTATCAAACAGTATGGTGTGGTGAGACCGTATCAAACAGTATGGTGTGGTGAGACCGTATCAAACAGTATGGTGTGGTGAGACCGTATCAAACAGTATGGTGTGGTGAGACCGTATCAAACGCAACAGTATGGTGTGGTGAGACCGTATCAAACACAACAGTACAGTGTGGTGAGACCGTATCAAACAGCATGGTGTGGTGAGACTGTATCAAACAGTATGGTGTGGTGAGACCGTATCAAACAGTATGGTGTGGTGAGACCGTATCAAACACAACAGTATGGTGTGGTGAGACCGTATCAAACACAACAGTACAGTGTGGTGAGACCGTATCAAACAGTATGGTGTGGTGAGACCGTATCAAACAGTATGGTGTGGTGAGACCGTATCAAACAGTATGGTGTGGTGAGACCGTATCAAACAGTATGGTGTGGTGAGACCGTATCAAACAGTATGGTGTGGTGAGACCGTATCAAACGCAACAGTATGGTGTGGTGAGACCGTATCAAACACAACAGTACAGTGTGGTGAGACCGTATCAAACAGCATGGTGTGGTGAGACTGTATCAAACAGTATGGTGTGGTGAGACCGTATCAAACAGTATGGTGTGGTGAGACCGTATCAAACACAACAGTACAGTGTGGTGAGACTGTATCAAACAGTATGGTGTGGTGAGACCGTATCGGTACCCTATTCCTACTCCGTATATAGTAGACGACTTATAGGGAACCAGTGTCATCACTCACCATGACCTTTGACCCCTACCCAAACCAAGTGACATATCCAAACAGTGGCTTGGTGGTGTGTGTGTGTGTCTGTCTATTTCCTTTCCTTTATTGGACTGGTGTTGGAGACAGAGGAGTGGAGACTACTGTAACTGAGTCAGCCCATTGGCTCTCATTATCTGATGTGTCTGTTCCCTCGCTGGCTGGGTCAACATGAATGTACCTAAAATGCCATGTCATTATAGTGCACCTCGCCCTAAACTCACTCCCTCGTATCAGGCTTTTATATATGAGCTCATCACACGAGGCTAAGTTGGCCGCTCTGTAAATCGCTTCGTATCAAAAGTTCAAAACGTCTGCTACATAACGGTAGTACTATTATTTTTAGAAATGTTTCCCATTGGGTGAGAGCTCATGATGATGGTAAAACTAGGCTTTTCATTGGCTGAGAGCGGTATCTTGTGACAACAGCCTCAAAAAATATCACTCATAATATTGTAGATGTCATAAATAGCATGCATTACTGCACAGGGCTATTATTACTATAGAACGTGGGCTACATAGTAATTACCCCAGCATGTCCGATATTTCACATCTAGGGATAGTCTACTATTGGTCTAATGGTCTTCAGGTCACATGTCTAAGGATAGTCTACTATTGGTCTAATGGTCACATGTCTAGGGATAGTCTACTATTGGTCTAATGGTCTTCAGGTCACATGTCTATGGATAGTCTACTATTGGTCTAATGGTCACATGTCTAGGGATAGTCTACTATTGGTCTAATGGTCTTTAGGTCACATGTCTAGGGATAGTCTACTATTGGTCTTCAGGTCACATGTCTAGGGATAGTCTACTATTGGTCTATTGGTCTTCAGGTCACATGTCTAGGGATAGTCTACTATTGGTCTTCAGGTCACATGTCTAGGGATAGTCTACTATTGGTCTTCAGGTCACATGTCTAGGGATAGTCTACTATTGGTCTTCAGGTCACATGTCTAGGGATAGTCTACTATTGGTCTAATGGTCTTCAGGTCACATGTCTAGGGATAGTCTACTATTGGTCTATTGGTCTTCAGGTCACATGTCTAAGGATAGTTTACTATTGGTCTAATGGTCTTCAGGTCACATGTCTAGGGATAGTCTACTATTGGTCTAATGGTCAGAGAAAGTCTAAATAATAATAAGTCATGATCTGTAACCTACACAGACATTTAATTAACTGACTTATTTGGCCATTTCTCAACTCATTGGCACGATATCGTCCACTTCATCTTTTAAAAGAGCAGTACGGCACTAGGAAAGTTGATGTGACTAAACAGATCATCTGTTTGCTACGGGCAGAGAACTTTGTTTTAAGCATCAACTTGTTCCCATGTTCTGACCCAAACTGGGTGCTGCACCTGTTAAACTCTGTAACATCCCTCAAAATACAGGGATGACAATTCACACAGGATAAGTATTACCAGAGGACCTTGGAGTTTCGGTTTTTAGGGCTGGGATAATTACCTTCCTGCCAAGTCAAAATGAGTGACAGGGCAGACTTGGACGGGACTAAAATGACAGACGTGGTGATTTGTGCTCGTGCACATAATTACATTACCTGAGCTCCCCTAGTAAAATGTATCCCGTCAGAATAGGGCTAACGACAACTGCCACAGAAATAAAAGTGAAGACAATGTGAGTTCTGTTTGATGTCGGGGCTTCTGCTAACCCAAACAAGTCATTATCTTTAGAGCGAGCCGACCGCTGAGACATGAATGAAATGGGACTAAAGCTTGCTACAACGTTCACAGCCTCAGAGCTGTGAAATTCTACTCTACATAGTAACATACAGTACAATGAGCCCTGCAGCTATCGCATTCGCATAGCCATGTTCTACAATATTGGACCGTTGCCTTTCATATTTTTCAAATTATTACCACGGCTCAAGCAATTTCTCCAACCATCGCCACGTTCAAATGAAGAGAAGCTGTGAACACGGCGCCGCGTTGGTTGGGAATGTTGGGCAGATGCGTGGCTGGGCTGTGCGCCCTCCCGCGGACGGTGGTCTCACAGCCACGTAGCTATGTCACAATGGGCCACCGGGCTCTGCGGCCGTGGACTCTGAATTAGCCTTTACATGGCCGTGGACTCTGAATTATTATGGCCGTGGACTCTGAATTAGTCTTTACATGGCCGTGGACTCTGAATTATTATGGCCGTGGACTCTGAATTAGTCTTTACATGGATGTGGACTCTGAATTAGCCTTTACATGGCCGTGGACTCTCTATTAGCCTTTACATGGCCGTGGACTCTGAATTATTATGGCCGTGGACTCTGAATTAGCCTTTACATGGCCGTGGACTCTGAATTAGCCTTTACATGGCCGTGGACTCTGAATTAGTCTTTACATGGCCGTGGACTCTGAATTAGTCTTTACATGGCCGTGGACTCTGAATTAGTCTTTACATGGCCGTGGACTCTGAATTAGCCTATACATGGGCGTGGACTCTGAATTAGTCTATACATGGCTGTGGACTCTGAATTAGTCTTTACATGGCCGTGGACTCTCTATTAGCCTTTACATGGCCGTGGACTCTGAATTAGCCTTTACATGGCCGTGGACTCTGAATTAGTCTTTACATGGCCGTGGACTCTGAATTAGCCTTTACATGGCCGTGGACTCTGAATTAGCCTTTACATGGCCGTGGACTCTGAATTAGTCTTTACATGGCCGTGGACTCTCTATTAGCCTTTACATGGCCGTGGACTCTCTATTGAGAGTAAATGAGAGCCAGCTAAAACATGAATGAGTAAACTCAACCCTATTCGACTCCATTGGCCTATTTTACCTAGGGATTAACAGAGAGGTATCCCGTTATCTTTAGTGAGAGCAGCTGTGACATGGATTAGAAATAGCATACAAGAGACTTGAATAAGTGGGAGCCAAAAGCTGAGACATGAACAAAAGTCAACTTGGCTGTATTGGCCTATTGTGATTAATAGAGTAGACGAAGCAGCACGTCCAGATAATATTAGAAGATTGTTCTCTGGAGTCTGGTCTTTGTTTTACTACTCTAATGTTGTTCCAGTTTTCTGTTCTAGTCCATTACTGGTGGAAATAAACAGATAAAACCTGATAACTAGACTTTCATCTTTTTCTGCTTGTCTCATTGCCACAGACAGTTAGTCATTCTCTCCCTTTATCTCTGCATCACAGTCTCTCTCTCATCCCTCCCTTTATCTCTGCATCACAGTCTCTCTCTCATCTCTCTTTATCTCTGCATCACAGTCTCTCTCTCATCCCTCCCTTTATCTCTGCATCACAGTCTCTCTCGTATCTCTCTTTATCTCTGCATCACAGTCTCTCTCTCATCTCTCTCTTTATCTCTGCATCGCAGTCTCTCTCTCATCTCTCTCTTTATCTCTGCATCACAGTCTCTCTCTCATCTCTCTTTATCTCTGCATCACAGTCTCTCTCTCATCTCTCTCTTTATCTCTGCATCACAGTCTCTCTCTCATCTCTCCCTTTATCTCTGCATCACAGTCTCTCTCTCATCTCTCTCTTTATCTCTGCATCACAGTCTCTCTCTTTATCTCGGCATCACTGTCTCTCTCTCATCTCTCTCTTTATCTCTGCATCAGTCTCTCTCTCATCTCTCTTTATCTCTGCATCACAGTCTCTCCCTCATCTCTCTTTATCTCTGCATCACAGTCTCTCTCTCATCTCTCTTTTATCTCTGCATCACAGTCTCTCTCACATCTCTCTCTTCATCTCTGCATCACAGTCTCTCTCACATCTCTCTCTTTATCTCTGCATCACAGTCTCTCTCTTTATCTCTGCATCACAGTCTCTCCCTCATCTATCTTTATCTCTGCATCACAGTCTCTCTATCATCTCTCTTTTTTCTCTGCATCACAGTCTCTCTCTCATCTCTCTCTTTATCTCTGCATCACAGTCTCTCTATCATCTCTCTTTTTTCTCTGCATCACAGTCTCTCTCTCATCTCTCTCTTTATCTCTGCATCACAGTGTCTCTCTCATCTCTCTATCACATGGGTGGCATCTGGTGCATCCAAACAAAACAAGGAAAACTCATTTCAAAATAACTTTGTGGCAATCAGTTGTGACGTTTCAAACCAACGCAGCCAGAACTCAGACAAAGACAATATTCCTCCCTGTTACTCTACCGTCCTCCCTGTTACTCTACCGTCCTCCCTGTTACTCTACCTTCCTCCCTGTTACTCTACCGTCCTCCCTGTTACTCTACCGTCTTCCCTGTTACTCTACCGTCTCCCCGTTACTCTACCGTCCACCCTGTTACTCTACCGTCCTCCCTGTTACTCTACCGTCCACCCTGTTACTCTACCGTCCACCCTGTTACTCTACCGTCCTCCCTGTTACTCTACCGTCCACCCTGTTACTCTACCGTCCACCCTGTTACTCTACCGTCCACCCTGTTACTCTACAGTCCTCCCTGTTACTCTACCGTCCTCCCTGTTACTCTACCGTCCTCCCTGTTACTCTACCGTCCACCCTGTTACTCTACCGTCCACCCTGTTATTCTTACAGTTCCCCTGTTACTCTGCCGTCCTCTCTGTTACTCTACCGTCCACCCTGTTACTCCACCATCTCCCCTGTTACTCCACCGTCCTCCCTGTTACTCTACCGTCTTCCATGTTACTCTACCGTATCCCCTGTTACTCTACTGTCCTACCTGTTCCTCCACGGTCCTCCATGTTACTCTACCGTCCTCCCTGTTACTCTACCGTCCTCCCTGTTACTCTACCGTCCTCCCTGTTACTCTACCGTCTACCCGTTACTCTACCGTCCACCCTGTTACTCTACCGTCCTCCCTGTTACTCTACTGTCCTACCTGTTCCTCTACCGTCCTCCCTGTTATTCTACTGTCCTCCCTGTTACTCTACCGTGTCCTCGCTGTTACTCTACCGTCCTCCCTGTTACTCTACCATCCACCCGTTACTCTACCGTCTCCCCGTTACTCTACCGTCCACCCTGTTACTCTACCGTATCCCCTGTTACTCTACCGTATCCCGTTACTCTACCGTCCACCCGTTACTCTACCATCCACCCGTTACTCTACCGTCCTCCCTGTTACTCTACCATCCACCCATTACTCTACCGTCCACCCTGTTACTCTACAGTCCACCCTGTTACTCTACCGTCCTCCCTGTTACTCTACCGTCCTCCCTGTTACTCTACTGTCCTCCCTGTTACTCTACCGTCTCCCCTGGTACTCTACCGTCCTCCCTGTTACTCTACCGTCCTCCCCGTTACTCTCCCGTGATCCCTGTTACTCTACCGTCCTCCCTGTCACTCTACCGTCCTCCCCGTTACTCTACCGTCCACCCTGCTACTCTACCGTCCACCCTGTTATTCTTACAGTTCCCCTGTTACTCTGCCGTCCTCTCTGTTACTCTACCGTCCACCCTGTTACTCCACCATCTCCCCTGTTACTCCACCGTCCTCCCTGTTACTCTACCGTCTTCCATGTTACTCTACCGTATCCCCTGTTACTCTACTGTCCTACCTGTTCCTCCACGATCCTCCATGTTACTCTACCGTGTCCTCGCTGTTCCTCTACCGTGTCCTCGCTGTTACTCTACCGTCTAACCGTTACTCTACCGTCCACCCTGTTACTCTACCGTCCTCCCTGTTACTCTACTGTCCTACCTGTTCCTCTACCGTCCTCCCTGTTATTCTACTGTCCTCCCTGTTACTCTACCGTGTCCTCGCTGTTACTCTACCGTCCTCCCTGTTACTCTACCATCCACCCGTTACTCTAACGTCTCCCCGTTACTCTACCATCCACCCTGTTACTCTACCGTATCCCCTGTTACTCTACCGTATCCCGTTACTCTACCGTCCACCCGTTACTCTACCATCCACCCGTTACTCTACCGTCCACCCTGTAACTCTACAGTCCACCCTGTTACTCTACCGTCCTCCCTGTTACTCTACCGTCCTCCCTGTTACTCTACTGTCCTCCCTGTTACTCTACCGTCTCCCCTGGTACTCTACCGTCCTCCCTGTCACTCTACTGTCCTCCCTGTCACTCTACCGTCCTCCCTGTTACTCCACCGTCCTTCCTGTTACTCTACCATCCTCTCTGATACTCTACCGTATCCCGTTACTCTACCGTCCTCCCTGTTACTCTACCGTCCTCTCTGTTACTCTACTGTCCTCCCTGTTACTCTACTGCCCTCCCTGTTACTCTACCGTCTCCCCGGCTACTCTACCGTCCTCCCTGTTACTCTACCATCCTCTCTGATACTCTACCGTATCCCGTTACTCTACCGTCCTCCCTGTTATTCTACCGTCCTCCCTGTTACTCTACCGTGATCCCTGTTACTCTACCGTATCCCGTTACTCTACCGTCCTCCCTGTTACTCTACCGTCCTCCCCATTACTCTCCCGTGATCCCTGTTACTCTACCGTCCTCCCTGTTCCTCTACTGTCCTCCCTGTTATTCTACCGTCCTACCTGTTCCTCCACCGTCCTCCCTGTTACTCTACCGTATCCCCTGTTACTCTAAAGTCTTCCATGGTACTCTACCGTATCCCCTGTTACTCTACTGTCCTACCTGTTCCTCCACGGTCCTCCATGTTACTCTACCGTGTCCTCGCTGTTCCTCTACCCTGTCCTCGCTGTTACTCTACCGTCCTCCCTGTTACTCTACCGTCTACCCGTTACTCTACCGTCCAACCTGTTACTCTACCGTCCTCCCTGTTACTCTACTGTCCTCCCTGTTCCTCTACCGTCCTCCCGTTACTCTACCGTATCCCCTGTTACTCTACCGTCCTCCCTGTTACTCTACCATCCACCCGTTACTCTACCGTCATCCCTGTTACTCTACCGTCCTCCCTGTTACTCTACCATCTCCCCGTTACTCTACTGTCCTCCCTGTTACTCCACGGTCCTCCATGTTACTCTACCGTGTCCTCGCTGTTCCTCTACCGTGTCCTCGCTGTTACTCTACCGTCCTCCCTGTTACTCTACCGTCTACCCGTTACTCTACCGTCCACCCTGTTACTCTACCGTCCTCCCTGTTACTCTACTGTCCTACCTGTTCCTCTACCGTCCTCCCTGTTATTCTACTGTCCTCCCTGTTACTCTACCGTGTCCTCGCTGTTACTCTACCGTCCTCCCTGTTACTCTACCATCCACCCGTTACTCTACCGTCTCCCGTTACTCTACCATCCACCCTGTTACTCTACCGTATCCCCTGTTACTCTACCGTATCCCGTTACTCTACCGTCCACCCGTTACTCTACCATCCACCCGTTACTCTACCATCCTCCCTGTTACTCTACCATCCACCCATTACTCTACCGTCCACCCTGTTACTCTACAGTCCACCCTGTTCCTCTACCGTCCTCCCTGTTATTCTACTGTCCTCCCTGTTACTCTACCGTGTCCTCGCTGTTACTCTACCGTCCTCCCTGTTACTCTACCATCCACCCGTTACTCTACCGTCTCCCGTTACTCTACCATCCACCCTGTTACTCTACCGTATCCCCTGTTACTCTACCGTATCCCGTTACTCTACCGTCCACCCGTTACTCTACCATCCACCCGTTACTCTACCATCCTCCCTGTTACTCTACCATCCACCCATTACTCTACCGTCCACCCTGTTACTCTACAGTCCACCCTGTTACTCTACCGTCCTCCCTGTTACTCTACCGTCCTCCCTGTTACTCTACTGTCCTCCCTGTTACTCTACCGTCTCCCCTGGTACTCTACCGTCCTCCCTGTCACTCTACTGTCCTCCCTGTCACTCTACCGTCCTCCCTGTTACTCCACCGTCCTTCCTGTTACTCTACCATCCTCTCTGATACTCTACCGTATCCCGTTACTCTACCGTCCTCCCTGTTACTCTACCGTCCTCCCTGTTACTCTACTGTCCTCCCTGTTACTCTACTGCCCTCCCTGTTACTCTACCGTCTCCCCTGTTACTCTACCGTCCTCCCTGTTACTCTACCGTGATCCCTGTTACTCTACCGTATCCCATTACTCTACCGTCCTCCCTGTTACTCTACCGTCCTCCCCGTTACTCTACCGTCCACCCTGTTACTCTACCGTCCACCCTGTTATTCTTACAGTTCCCCTGTTACTCCACCGTCCTCCCTGTTACTCTACCGTCTTCCATGTTACTCTACCGTATCCCCTGTTACTCTACTGTCCTACCTGTTCCTCCACGGTCCTCCATGTTACTCTACCGTGTCCTCGCTGTTCCTCTACCGTGTCCTCGCTGTTACTCTACCGTCCTCCCTGTTACTCTACCGTCTACCCGTTACTCTACCGTCCACCCTGTTACTCTACCGTCCTCCCTGTTACTCTACTGTCCTACCTGTTCCTCTACCGTCCTCCCTGTTATTCTACTGTCCTCCCTGTTACTCTACCGTGTCCTCGCTGTTACTCTACCGTCCTCCCTGTTACTCTACCATCCACCCGTTACTCTACCGTCTCCCCGTTACTCTACCATCCACCCTGTTACTCTACCGTATCCCCTGTTACTCTACCGTATCCCGTTACTCTACCGTCCACCCGTTACTCTACCATCCACCCGTTACTCTACCGTCCTCCCTGTTACTCTACCATCCACCCATTACTCTACCGTCCACCCTGTTACTCTACCGTCCTCCCTGTTACTCTACCATCCTCCCTGTTACTCTACTGTCCTCCCTGTTACTCTACCGTCTCCCCTGGTACTCTACCGTCCTCCCTGTTACTCTACCGTCCTCCCCGTTACTCTCCCGTGATCCCTGTCACTCTACCGTCCTCCCTGTCACTCTACCGTCCTCCCCGTTACTCTACCATCCACCCGTTACTCTAACGTCTCCCCGTTACTCTACCATCCACCCTGTTACTCTACCGTATCCCCTGTTACTCTACCGTATCCCGTTACTCTACCGTCCATCCGTTACTCTACCATCCACCCGTTACTCTACCGTCCACCCGTTACTCTACCATCCACCCGTTACTCTACCGTCCACCCTGTAACTCTACAGTCCACCCTGTTACTCTACCGTCCTCCCTGTTACTCTACCGTCCTCCCTGTTACTCTAATGTCCTCCCTGTTACTCTACCGTCTCCCCTGGTACTCTACCGTCCTCCCTGTCACTCTACTGTCCTCGATGTCACTCTACCGTCCTCCCTGTTACTCCACCGTCCTTCCTGTTACTCTACCATCCTCTCTGATACTCTACCGTATCCCGTTACTCTACCGTCCTCCCTGTTACTCTACCGTCCTCTCTGTTACTCTACTGTCCTCCCTGTTACTCTACTGCCCTCCCTGTTACTCTACCGTCTCCCCGGCTACTCTACCGTCCTCCCTGTTACTCTACCATCCTCTCTGATACTCTACCGTATCCCGTTACTCTACCGTCCTCCCTGTTACTCTACCGTCCTCCCTGTTACTCTACCGTGATCCCTGTTACTCCACCGTATCCCGTTACTCTACCGTCCACCCCGTTACTCTGACGTCCTCCCCGTTACTCTACCGTCCTCCCCGTTACTCTACCGTCCTCCCCGTTACTCTACCGTCCTCCATGTTACTCTACCGTCCTCCCTGTTACTCTACCGTCCTCCCTGTTACTCTACCATGTCCTCCATGTTACTCTACCGTCCTCCATGTTACTCTACCGTCCTCCATGTTACTCTACCGTCCTCCATGTTACTCTACCATATATCCTCCCTGTTACTCTACCATATCCTCCCTGTTACTCTACCATATCCTCCCTGTTACTCTATCGTCCTCCCTGTTACTCTACCGTCCTCCCTGTTACTCTACCGTCCTCCCTGTTACTCTACCGTGTCCTCCCTGTTAATCTACCGTCCTCCCTGTTATAGACGTCTGTGGGCGGAGCACTGCACTAAGACAAGATACGCTAACAGCTGGTTCTGATCAAGGACAGGGACTGCACCGGAGTCAAGATCCATCACATAATTTCCTCTCCTCTTCTATCCATCCTTCACTTGGCTTGGGTTTCTTGGCACTACGTGAATACAAAAACACATATACGAGCATGCACACACACACACACACACACACACACACACACACACACACACACACACACACACACACACACACACACACACACACACACACACACACACACACACACACACACGTCAGCCACTGTGCCTCCGGGGAACACTCTAATGCAATGGCAATAAATAATTATTATAATTTTAGAAAGCCGAACCATAGGATCAGCCTGTGTGTGTGTATACTGTATGTGCCCATGCCTTGGCATGTGTACTTGCTCATTGAAGAGGTTGGCAGAGCAGGCACAGCTGGGGAGGTCTACTTGCAACACGACAGAACAAACCTCAGTCTCAGAGAGAGAGCGAGAGAAAGAGAGAGAGAGAGGCAGAAAGAGAGAGAGGCAGAAAGAGAGAGAGAGGCAGAGAGAGAGGCCGAAAGAAAGAGAGAGAGTCCGAAAGAGAGAGAGAGTCAGAGAGAGAGTCAGAAAGAGAGAGAGTCAGAAAGAGAGCGAGAGTCAGAAAGAGAGAGAGAGTCAGAAAGAGAGAGAGTGAGTCAGAAAGAGAGCGAGGCAGAGAGAGAGAGAGAGAGAGAGAGAGAGAGAGAGAGAGAGAGGGAGAGGCAGGAAGAGAGAGCGAGAAAGAGAGTGAGAGGCAGAAAGAGAGAGAGAGAGAGAAAGAGAGCGAGAGAGAGAGGCAGAAATAGAGTGAGAGTCAGAAAGAGAGGGAGAGTGGCAGAAAGACAGAGGAATAAAGAGAGAGAGAGAGAGAGAGAGTCAGAAAGAGAGAGAGTCAGAAAGAGAGCGAGAGTCAGAAAGAGAGAGAGAGTCAGAAAGAGAGAGAGTGAGTCAGAAAGAGAGCGAGACAGAGAGAGAGAGAGAGAGAGCGAGAGAGAGAGGGAGAGGCAGGAAGAGAGAGAGAGAAAGAAAGAGAGTGAGAGGCAGAAAGAGAGAGAGAGAAAGAGAGCGAGAAAGAGAGGCAGAAATAGAGTGAGAGTCAGAAAGAGAGGGAGAGAGGCAGAAAGAGAAAGAGGCAGAAAGAGAGAGAGAGTGGCAGAAATAGAAAGAGGAATAAAGAGAGAGAGAGAGAGAGAGAGAGAGAGAGGCAGAAAGAGAAAGAGGCAGAAAGAGAGAGTCAGAAAGAGAGATATTCAGAAAGAGAGAGAGTCAGAAAGAGAGAGAGGCAGCAAGAGAGTGTCAGAAAGAGAGAGAGAGGAAGAAAGAGAGAGTCAGAAAGAGAGAGAGAGGAAGAAAGAGAGAGGCAGAAGGAGAGAGTGTCAGAAAGAGAGAGTGTCAGAAAGAGAGAGAGAGGAAGAAAGAGAGAGAGAGGCAGAAAAAGAGAGAGGCAGAAAGTGAGAGGGGAAGAAAGAGAGAGGCAGAAAGAGAGAGAGGGGCAGAAAGAGAGAGAGTGAGTCAGAAAGAGAGCGAGACAGAGAGAGAGAGAGAGAGCGAGAGAGAGAGGGAGAGGCAGGAAGAGAGAGAGAGAAAGAAAGAGAGTGAGAGGCAGAAAGAGAGAGAGAGAAAGAGAGCGAGAAAGAGAGGCAGAAATAGAGTGAGAGTCAGAAAGAGAGGGAGAGAGAGAGGCAGAAAGAGAAAGAGGCAGAAAGAGAGAGAGAGTGGCAGAAAGAGAAAGAGGAATAAAGAGAGAGAGAGAGAGAGAGAGAGAGAGAGAGAGAGAGGCAGAAAGAGAAAGAGGCAGAAAGAGAGAGTCAGAAAGAGAGATATTCAGAAAGAGAGAGAGTCAGAAAGAGAGAGAGGCAGCAAGAGAGAGTGTCAGAAAGAGAGAGAGAGGAAGAAAGAGAGAGTCAGAAAGAGAGAGAGAGGAAGAAAGAGAGAGGCAGAAAGAGAGAGTGTCAGAAAGAGAGAGTGTCAGAAAGAGAGAGAGAGGAAGAAAGAGAGAGAGAGGCAGAAAAAGAGAGAGGCAGAAAGTGAGAGGGGAAGAAAGAGAGAGGCAGAAAGAGAGAGAGGGGCAGAAAGAGAGAGAGGAAGAAAGAGAGAGAGGAAGAAAGAGAGGAGAAGAAAGAGAAAGAGAGGCAGAAAGAGAGAGGCAGAAAGAGAGCGAGGAAGAAAGAGAGAGAGAGAAAGAGAGAGGCAGAAAGAGAGAGAGGAAGAAAGAGAGAGAGGAAGAAAGAGAGAGAGGGGAAGAAAGAGAAAGAGGCAGAAAGAGAGAGAGGCAGAAAGAGAGGGAAAGAAAGAAAGAGAAAGAGAGAAGCAGAAAGAGAGAGAGGCAGAAAGAGAAGGGAAGAAAGAGAAAGAGAGAAGCAGAAAGAGAGAGTGGCAGAAAGAGAGAGAGGCAGCAAGAGAAGGGAAGAAAGAGAGAGAGGCAGAAAGAGAGAAGCAGAAAGAGAGAGAGGCAGAAAGAGAAGGGAAGAAAGAGAAAGAGAGAAGCAGAAAGAGAGAGTGGCAGAAAGAGAAGGGAAGAAAGAGAAAGAGAGAAGCAGAAAGAGAGAGAGGCAGAAAGAGAGAGAGGCAGCAAGAGAGAGAGGCAGAAAGAGAGAGAGGCACAAAGAGAGGGAAAGAAAGAAAGAGAAAGAGAGAAGCAGAAAGAGAGAGAGGCAGCAAGAGAGAGAGGCAGAAAGAGGGAGAGGCAGAAAGAGAGAGAGACACACCGCACCCTTCCCGACAGAAGGTTTTACGAGGGACTTTAAAATAAACACCTGCTGCCAGGCTACCAGTCCCCCCAGACAACAACAACTGATCTAAGAGCAGTTCTGACCGCCAGGATGAGATTATGAAAGAGCTAACCCAGTTTCCCCCACAAACACAGAACAGTGAAACTCCTGTTCTTCTCTTTCTTATGTCTCAATTACCACTGTGACATCTCCATTACACAGGTCAAAATGCATTGGGAAGGCCTCTGCGTCGGCGCAGCTGGGAATGCCTTAAAGAATCCCTGAATCTCAGACCCATGGTATTCCCATTCCCATTCCAGCTGTGCACTAAATCATTCAGAGAGAACAAGGAGGCAATATCCTCACTGATACATTAAACAGAGGGGGAAAGTGGTTGTTGTCCAATGTTGTTTTAAAGGTTTGGAATAGTCCTCTGGATCCATTCTAAACAGGCGTCTGGTTTGAAAATAATCAATCGTCCCTATATGTTTTGGTTCTGTGGGGTTCGGCCTCCGACACAAACCATGCTCGCAATATACCACAGGATCCATGACACCTTGTATACTCACATACTGTACCTAACCCCAGAGAGAGAGAGAACTCCCATATCTACTGGGTGAAACACCACAGTGTGCCGTCACAGCAGCAAGATGTGTGACCTGTTGTGACAAGAAAAGGGCAACCAGTGAAGAACAAACACCGTTGTAAATGCAGCCCTTATTTATTTTCCCTTTTGTACATTAAATATGTGCACATCGTTACAACACTGTATATACACATAATATGGCACTTGAAATGTCTCTATTATTTTGGAACTTGTGTGAGGGTAATATTTACTGTTCAATTTCATTATATATTTCACTTTTGTGTATCCATTTCACTTGCTTTGGCAATGTAAACATATGTTTCCCATGCCAATACAGCCCATTGAATTGAATTGAGCGAGAGAGAGAGATAATCTATGCCCGGGGGAAATCTCAACACAGTAGGTACAGCATAATAACAGGCTCACCAATTGACTTGAGGCTAGAAATTTGGTGTCCACCAAAAATACCAAGAATGATTTATCTCCACATGACAAAATGACTTGAGCTACTGGTTACAGACTCAGAGACATACAGTATGGGGGAAGAGAGACAGAGGGACAAAATGACTTGAGCTACTGGTTACAGACTCAGAGACATACAGTATGGGGGAAGAGAGACAGAGGGACAAAATGACTTGAGCTACTGGTTACAGACTCAGAGACATACAGTATGGGGGAAGAGAGACAGAGGGACAAAATGACTTGAGCTACTGGTTACAGACTCAGAGACATACAGTATGGGGGAAGAGAGACAGAGGGACAAAATGACTTGAGCTACTGGTTACAGACTCAGAGACATACAGTATGGGGGAAGAGAGACAGAGGGACAAAATGACTTGAGCTACTGGTTACAGACTCAGAGACATACAGTATGGGGGAAGAGAGACAGAGGGACAAAATGACTTGAGCTACTGGTTACAGACTCAGAGACATACAGTATGGGGGAAGAGAGACAGAGGGACAAAATGACTTGAGCTACTGGTTACAGACTCAGAGACATACAGTATGGGGGAAGAGAGACAGAGGGACAAAATGACTTGAGCTACTGGTTACAGACTCAGAGACATACAGTATGGGGGAAGAGAGACAGAGGGACAAAATGACTTGTATATATACAAGTATATACAGTGCCTTGCGAAAGTATTCGGCCCCCTTGAACTTTGCGACCTTTTGCCACATTTCAGGCTTCAAACATAAAGATATAAAACTGTATTGTTTTGTGAAGAATCAACAACAAGTGGGACACAATCATGAAGTGGAACGACATTTATTGGATATTTCAAACTTTTTTAACAAATCAAAAACTGAAAAATTGGGAGTGCAAAATTATTCAGCCCCTTTACTTTCAGTGTAGCAAACTCTCTCCAGAAGTTCAGTGAGGATCTCTGAATGATCCAATGTTGACCTAAATGACTAATGATGATAAATACAATCCACCTGTGTGTAATCAAGTCTCCGTATAAATGCACCTGCACTGTGATAGTCTCAGAGGTCCGTTAAAAGCGCAGAGAGCAACATGAAGAACAAGGAACACACCAGGCAGGTCCGAGATACTGTTGTGAAGAAGTTTAAAGCCGGATTTGGATACAAAAAGATTTCCCAAGCTTTAAACATCCCAAGGAGCACTGTGCAAGCGATAATATTGAAATGGAAGGAGTATCAGACCACTGCAAATCTACCAAGACCTGGCCGTCCCTCTAAACTTTCAGCTCATACAAGGAGAAGACTGATCAGAGATGCAGCCAAGAGGCCCATGATCACTCTGGATGAACTGCAGAGATCTACAGCTGAGGTGAGAGACTCTGTCCATAGGACAACAATCAGTCGTATATTGCACAAATCTGGCCTTTATGGAAGAGTGGCAAGAAGAAAGCCATTTCTTAAAGATATCCATAAAAAGTGTTGTTTAAAGTTTGCCACAAGCCACCTGGGAGACACACCAAACATGTGGAAGGTGCTCTGGTCAGATAAACCAAAATTGAACTTTTTGGCAACAATGCAAAACGTTATGTTTGGAGTAACAGCAACACAGCTGAACACACCATCCCCACTGTCAAACATGGTGGTGGCAGCATCATGGTTTGGGCCTGCTTTTCTTCAGCAGGGACAGGGAAGATGGTTGAAATTGATGGGAAGATGGATGGAGCCAAATACAGGACCATTCTGGAAGAAAACCTGATGGAGTCTGCAAAAGACCTGAGACTGGGACGGAGATTTGTCTTCCAACAAGACAATGATCCAAAACATAAAGCACAATCTACAATGGAATGGTTCAAAAATAAACATATCCAGGTGTTAGAATGGCCAAGTCAAAGTCCAGACCTGAATCCAATCGAGAATCTGTGGAAAGAACTGAAAACTGCTGTTCACAAATGCTCTCCATCCAACCTCACTGAGCTCGAGCTGTTTTGCAAGGAGGAATGGGAAAACATTTCAGTCTCTCGATGTGCAAAACTGATAGAGACATACCCCAAGCGACTTACAGCTGTAATCGCAGCAAAAGGTGGCGCTACAAAGTATTAACTTAAGGGGGCTGAATAATTTTGCACGCCCAATTTTTCAGTTTTTGATTTGTTAAAAAAGTTTGAAATATCCAATAAATGTCGTTCCACTTCATGATTGTGTCCCACTTGTTGTTGATTCTTCACAAAAAAATACAGTTTTATATCTTTATATTTGAAGCCTGAAATGTGGCAAAAGGTGGGGGGCCGAATACTTTCGCAAGGCACTGTATATAGTATATATATGACTTGTATATATACACCGAAAGGCCCCAGAGTCTGCAACACCACTAAGCAAGGGGAAACCACCAAGCAAGTGGCACCATGAAGACCAAGGAGCTCTCCAAACAGGTCAGGGACAAAGGTGTGGAGAAGTACAGATCAAGGTTGGTTTATAAAAAAATATCCGAAACTTTGAACATCCCACGGAGCAGCATTAAATCCATGAATAAAACATGGAAAGAATATGGCACCACAACAAACCTTCCAAGTGAGGGCCGGCCACCAAAACTCACGGACCAGGCAAGGAGGGCATTAATCAGAGAGGCAACAAAGAGACCAAAGATAACCCTGAAGGAGCTGTGAAGCTCCACAGTGGAGATTGGAGTATCTGTCCATAGGACCACTTTAAGCCGTACACTCCACAGAGCTGGATTTTACAGAAGAGTGGCCAGAAAAAATCTATTGCTTAAAGAAACAAATAGGCAAACATGTTTGGTGTTTACCAAAAGGCATGCGTGAGACTCTCCAAACATATGGAAGAAGGGACTCTGGTCAGATGAGACTAAAATGTCATTTTTTGGCCATCAAGGAAAACACTATGTCCTGGTGCAAACCCAACACCCCGAGAACACCATCCCCACAGTGAAGCATGGTGGTGGCAGCATCATGCTGTGGGGATGTTTTTCCATCGGTAAGGACTGGAAAACTGGTCAGAATTGAAGGAATGATGGATGGCGCTAAGTACAGGGAAATTATTGAGGGAAACCTGTTCCAGTCTTCCAGAGATTGTGACTGGGACGGAGATTCACCTTCCAGCAGGACAATGACCCTAAGCATACTGCTAAAGCAACACTCGAGTGGTTTAAGGGGAAACATTTAAATGTCTTGGAATGGCCTAGTCAAAGCCCAGACATCAAACCAATTGAGAATCTGTGGTATGACTTAAAGATTGCTGTACACCAGCGGAACCCATCCAACCTGAAGGAGCTGGAGCAGTTTTGCCTTGAAGAATGGGCAAAAATCCCAGTGTCTATGTGTGCCAAGCTTATAGAGAAATACCCCAAGTCTTGCAGCTGTAATTGCTGCAAAAGGTGACTCTACAAAGTATTGACTTTGGGGGGGTTGAATAGTTATGCACACTCAAGTTCTGTTTTTTTGTGTTACTTCCACAATAAAAAATATTTTGCATCTTTCAAAGTGGTAGGCATGTTGTGTAAATCAAATGATACAAACCCCCCACAAATATATTTTAATTCCAGGTTGTAAGGCAACAAAATAGAAAAAATGCCAAGGGGGGTGAATCCTTTCGCAATCCACTGTAAGTATGGGCGTCCATCTTCCATCCACCCCTCTGATGGACTGGGAGTGATGTGACCCTATGGGAGGGCATTGGCTGTTATAGGGTTGAGGAACATTCCAATGTGGAAAATAGGGTTGAGGCACAAAAAGAGATCCACTGAAGTCAAGGACGACGACCACCCACACATTCAGCATCGACTTCTGACCAAGGTATCGCCAGTGTTTGACTTGGGCCGGAAGCTGTCTGGGGAATTACGTACCTGCTCCTCTATAAAACAAACTAGCCTATCGCCAACCCAGATTCACGCACCAACGCTAAATGCACATGATGCTCTGTTCCAAGTTGTCAAATGAGGGTTTGTGAGGTCATGAAAAGTCATGGAAAGTAGTTTAATTTGTTGTTAATGTAATTCATATGAAGGCACACTTCTAAATATTATCAATCACTTAAAAATCAACATATCAGCCATTATGGAAATGGCCCTTCAGTGGGTGTGTGTGTATGCTCCATGTGTGGCAGTGGGACATTCCCAGAGGAGAGAGAGAGAGACATTTTAGCAGCAGGTATAAAATAAGGACAGATAACCAATTCAAAACACAACTTAACGTTAACTATAGCCAACTGTCATCTTTCCACCGGCACCGTAGCCTAAATAAATCTCTACCGGTGGAAAGCTGTGATTCCCCTCTTTTAAACCATAGCGATGTAATTACCGATAAACATATTCTAAGAACAGCCTAGTCGATAGCTTGCTATGCATAGACCTTCCCTGAAAGATGAATATTTAAGCCAAGGCTGGATCAAAAGCCAAGGATGCACACCCAGGAGCACTCCAGATGGAGAGTTGACGGACGTGAAATAACAGTGCAGTTTTACTTTGTGGGGGTTAAAGTGCCTTGATCAATGGCACAACGGCAGGAGATGGTAGGCTTACATGGGATCAGACACAGCAGCCTTCCAGGGTCAATAATGGTTCCATTTTCATGTAGTCTAGAATAATAGTCCAAATGTGGTTGTAATGGAGAAGTTATGGAATGTGTATGAACCCTTAACAGTGACTAGTCAGAGTTCTCTGTAGCACAATATCAAATCAAATGTTATTAGTCACATCGCTGAATACAACCTTACAGTCATTTGTCAATTTCGGTGAACATAGTCTAATGTACTGACTTGTAAAAAAACTGCTCCTGCACTTCTTTCGTCCCAAGTCAAGCACTGGGCCTGAGCCATCAGAAGCAAAACGGGAGGCTATTCCACATTGTTGGACTTGGAGGCATGATAAAGTAATGTTATGGTAGCTAGATAAATGTTAAATGTGAGTGAATTGTTTCTCCGCAACTTTTCAGCCACTTTATCAAAAGTTGTTTTAAATCCAGGAGCAGGAACAGATATCACTACTACACTAACTAGATGGTTTTCTAGTTAGCCTAATGCTACACTAACTAGATGCTTTTCTAGTTAGCCTAATGCTACACTAACTAGATGTTTTTCCAGTTAGCCTAATGCTATACTAACTAGATGCTTTTCTAGTTAGCCTAATGCTACACAAACTAGATGCTTTTCCAGTTAGCCTAATGCTATACCAACTAGATGCTTTTCTAGTTAGCCTAATGCTATACTAACTAGATGCTTTTCCAGTTAGCCTAATGCTACACTAACTAGATGCTTTTCTAGTTAGCCTAATGGTACACTAACTAGATGCTTTTCTAGTTAGCCTAATGGTACACTAACTAGATGCTTTTCTAGTTTGCCTAATGCTACACTAACTAGACACTTTTCCAGTTAGCCGAATGCTACACTAACTAGATGCTTTTCTAGTTAGCCTAATGCTACATTAACTAGACGCTTTTCCAGTTAGCCTAATGCTACACTAACTAGATGCTTTTCTAGTTAGCCTAATGCTACATTAACTAGACGCTTTTCCAGTTAGCCTAATGCTTCACTAACTAGACGCTTTTCTAGTTAGCCTAATGCTACACTAAGTCTATAGTGTTTTAGCTCTGGCTACAAATGGCTGTGCTAATAGTTATTTCAGGAAGCTAGCTTTGGCAATAGCTGGCATTGCTACTCCAACATCAGCACACTGATTCGCTTTGGCTAGCTAGCAATATAACTAACAGCAGGGTACACTGTATATGTGTCCAGACATTGGCTAGCGCTGCTGTGCTAAAAGTAGAGTAGCAACATCTGAGGTCCTTGGCTGGCAGTGCTAGGCTAACAGACAGAAAATACATCTCAAATGTCACCCTATTCTCTGTGGATGAATCCACAGGGCTCTGTTTAAATGTAGCGCACTGTGTCGGGAATAGGGTGCCACTTGGGTGCCGTCCAGAAAGGCCTGGACTCACTAAACAAATACACAGTGGAGATCTGGCTTTGGCTTATAGCTGACGGACTCCCTTATACACAGCAATGAAAAACCAATATGGAGTAGAGGGAGATGAGTGCTCCCCGGTGTGGGTCTGGGCTGGAAAACCCTTTCAGGGAGTGAGAGGAAGGGACAGGGAAAGGGAGATAGTGAGAGAGTGGGGGGAGGAAAAAAAGAGGGAGGGAGTATGGGGTTATATTTATTACAGTATCTATCTATGAGAGAGACGCAGAAGGAATTGGAGAAAGAGAGAGAGACAGACAGAGAAGGGGAGAAAACGAGAAAGAGGGTGGGGGTTGAGGGACGCAGAGAAAGACAGACAGACAGACAGACAGACAGACAGACATTCCAAGATGAAATTAGAGGCTCCGTCCCAATACTGTCCATTTCTTTAATTTTTTTTATTTTTACCCCTTTTTCTCCCCAATTTCGTGGTATCCAATTGTTGTAGTAGCTACTATCTTGTCTCATTTCTACAACTCCCGTACGGGCTCGGGAGAGACGAAGGCTGAATGTCATGCGTCCTCCGATACACAACCCAACCAGCCGTACTGCTTCTTAACACAGCGCGCATCCAACCCGGAAGCCAGCCGCACCAATGTGTCGGAGGCTACACCGTGCACCTGGCAACCTTGGCTAGCGCGCACTGCGCCCGGCCCGCCAAAGGAGTCGCTGGTGCGCGATGAGACAAGGAGATCCCTACCGACCAATCCCTCCCTAAAACGGACGACGCTAGGCCAATTGTGCGTCGCCCCACGGACCTCCCGGTCGCGGCCGGTTACGACAGAGCCTGGGCGCAAACCCAGGGACTCTGATGGCACAGCTGGCGCTGCAGTACAGCGCCCTTAACCACTGCACCACCCGGGAGGCCAATACTGTCCATTTTTTAATGACGGTGGAGGAGAGGCACTGGAAAAAATTGTGGTAGACAGAGATAAATACCCACAGGGGAGCATTTGCCAAACCCGGTCCTCGGTATCCCTGTCATAGGTCATCACAGTATCCCTGTCATAGGTCATCACAGTATCCCTGTCATAGGTCATCACAGTATCCCTGTCATAGGTCATCACAGTATCCCTAGGTCATCACAGTATCCCTAGGACATCACAGTATCCCTAGGACATCACAGTATCCCTGTCATAGGTCATCATAGTATCCCTGTCATAGGTCATCACAGTATACCTGTCATAGGTCATCACAGTATCCCTGTCATAGGTCATCACAGTATCCCTGTCATAGGTCATCACAGTATCCCTGTCATAGGTCATCACAGTATCCCTAGGTCATCACAGTATCCCTAGGACATCACAGTATCCATAGGTCATCATAGTATCCCTGTCATAGGTCATCACAGTATCCCTGTCATAGGTCATCACAGTATCCCTGTCACAGGTCATCACAGTATCCCTAGGTCATCACAGTATCCCTAGGACATCACAGTATCCCTAGGACATCACAGTATCCCTGTCATAGGTCATCACAGTATCCCTGTCATAGGTCATCACAGTATCCCTGTCACAGGTCATCACAGTATCCCTAGGTCATCACAGTATCCCTAGGACATCACAGTATCCCTAGGACATCACAGTATCCCTGTCATAGGACATCACAGTATCCCTGTCATAGGTCATCACAGTATCCCTGTCACAGGTCATCACAGTATCCCTAGGTCATCACAGTATCCCTAGGACATCACAGTATCCCTAGGACATCACAGTATCCCTGTCATAGGTCATCACAGTATCCCTAGG
>NW_027259495.1:0-30007 GCF_045791955.1 Oncorhynchus clarkii lewisi
AAAAAACACTAAACAGGAAAATAATCACAAACAACTCAAAAGTGAAACCAGGCTACCTAAGTATGGTTCTCAATCAGGGACAACGATAAACAGCTGCCTCTGATTGAGAACCATACCAGGCCAAACACAGAAATCCCAAAACATAGAAAAAGTAACATTGACAACCCACCCAACTCACGCACTGACCATACTAAAACAAAGACATAATAAAAGAACTAAGGTCAGAACGTGACAGTACCCCCCCCCCCCAAAGGTGCGGACTCCGGCCGCAAAACCTGAACCTATAGGGGAGGGTCTGGGTGGGTGTCTGTCCGCGGTGGTGGCTCTGGCGCGGGACGTGGACCCCACTCCACCATAGTCCTTCTCCGCCTCTTTACCCGCCTCCGTGGCCTCTTTAACGCGGCGACCCTCGCCACCAACCTCGGACTGGGGACCCGAGCCACGGGGAATGGACTGGAGATTCCGGCAGCACTGGACAACGGGAGATTACCGCAGCACCAGACAGGCGGGAGACTCCGGCAGCTCCGGAGAGAAGACATAATAAAATAACTAAGGTCAGAACGTGACACCAGTACTGGATTTTTTTTAACTAATAGAAGTATGAAGGTAGTTTTGTTAAATATATGTAAAAATATATATTTCCTGAGTTTGTTTTCCTCCTAGATTTAGGACTGACACTTCAAAACCTTGTTTCTTATGATTTATCTTTTGACTATATTTTTGCCATTTATGAATGTGTTATTCAATGCTTTTCTATGGGCTTTAGTAGTAAAGGCCAAAATCAATATTTGTTATTTGTTTAATTTTTATTTGTTATTTTTTTTAAACCCATTTCGTGGAATCCAATTGGTAGTTACAGTTTTGTCTCATTGCTGCAACTCCCGTACGGACTTGGGAATGGCGAATGTCAAGAGCCGTGCGTCCTCCAAAACACAGCCCAACCAAGCCGCACTGCTTCTTGACACAATGCCCACTTAAATCAAATCAAATCAAATGTATTTGTCACATACACATGGTTAGCAGATGTTAATGCTTGTGCTTCTAGTTCCGACAATGCAGTAATAACCAACAAGTAATCTAACCTAACAATTCCAAAACTACTACCTTATACACACAAGTGTAAAGGGATAAAGAATATGTACATGAAGATATATGAATGAGTGATGGTACAGAACAGCATAGGCAAGATGCAGTAGATGGTATCGAGTACGGTATATACATATGAGATGAGTAATGTAGGGTATGTAAACAAAGTGGCATAGTTTAAAGTGGCTAGTTATACATGTATTACATAAAGATGCAGTAGATGATATAGAGTACAGTATATACATATTCATATGAAATGAGTAATGTAGGGTATGTAAACATTATATTAAGTAGCATTGTTTAAAGTGGCTAGTGACATATTTTACATACATTTCCATCAATTCCCATTATTAAAGTGTCTGGAGTTGAGTCAGTGTGTTGGCAGCAGCCACTCAATGTTAGTGGTGGCTGTTTAACAGTCTGATGGCCTTGAGATAGAAGCAGTTTTTCAGTCTCTCGGTCCCTGCTTTGATGCACCTGTAGCGGCGTGAACAGGCAGTGGCTCGGGTGGTTGTTGTCCTTGATGATCTTTATGGCCTTCCTGTGACATCGGGTGGTGTAGGTGTCCTGGAGGGCAGGTACTTTGCCCCCAGTGATGCGTTGTGCAGACCTCACTACCCTCTGGAGAGCCTTATGGTTGTGGGCGGAGCAGTTGCCGTACCAGGCGGTGATACAGCCCGACAGGATGCTCTCGATTGTGCATCTGTAGAAGTTTGTGAGTGCTTTTGGTGACAAGCCAAATTTCTTCAGCCTCCTGAGGCGCTGCTGCGCCTTCTTCACAACGCTGTCTGTGTGGGTGGACCAATTCAGTTTGTCTGTGATGTGTACGCCGAGGAACTTAAAACTTACTACCCTCTCCACTACTGTCCCATCGATGTGGATAGGGGGGTGCTCCCTATGCTGTTTCCTGAAGTCCACAATCATCTCCTTAGTTTTGTTGACGTTGAGGGCCGTCACCTCCTCCCTGTAGGCTGTCTCGTCGTTGTTGGTAATCAAGCCTACCACTGTAGTGTCGTCCGCAAACTTGATGATTGAGTTGGAGGCGTGCATGGCCACGCAGTCGTGGGTGAACAGGGAGTACAAGAGAGGGCTCAGAACACACCCTTGTGGGGCCCCAGTGTTGAGGATCAGCGGGGTGGAGATGTTGTTACCTACCCTCACCACCTGGGGGCGGCCCATCAGGAAGTCCAGTACCCAGTTGCACAGGGCGGGGTCGAGACACAGGGTCTCGAGCTTGATGACGAGTTTGGAGGGTACTATGGTGTTAAATGCTGAGCTGTAGTCGATGAACAGCATTCTCACATAGGTATTACTCTTGTCCAGATGGGTTAGGGCAGTGTGCAGTGTGGTTGAGATTGCATCGTCTGGGAACCTATTTGGGCGGTAAGCAAATTGGAGTGGGTCTAGGGTGTCAGGGAGGGTGGAGGTGATATGGTCCTTGACTAGTCTCTCAAAGCACTTCATGATGACGGAAGTGAGTGCTACGGGGCGGTAGTTGTTTAGCTCAGTTACCTTAGCTTTCTTGGGAACAGGGACAATGGTGGCCCTCTTGAAGCATGTGGGAACAGCAGACTGGGATAAGGATTGATTGAATATGTCTGTAAACACACCAGCCAGCTGGTCTGCGCATATTCTGAGGACGCGGCTGGGGATGCCGTCTGGGCTGGCAGCCTTGCGTTTAAATGTTTTACTCACGTCGGCTGCAGTGAAGGAGAGTCCACATGTTTTGGTTGCGGGCCGTGTCAGTGGCACTGTATTGTCCTCAAAGAGGGCAAAAAAGTTATTTAGTCTGCCTGGGAGCAAGACATCCTGGTCCGTGACGGGGCTGGTTATCTTTTTGTAATCCGTGATTGACTGTAGACCCTGCCACATACCTCTTGTGTCTGAGTTGTTGAATTGCGACTCTACTTTGTCTCTATACTGACACTTAGCTTGTTTGATTGCCTTGCGGAGGGAATAGCTACACTGTTTGTATTCGGTCATGTTTCCAGTCACCTTGCCCTAGTTAAAAGTAGTGGTTCACGCTTTCAGTTTCACGCGAATGCTGCCATCAATCCACGGTTTCTGTTTTGGGAATGTTTTAATCGTTGCTATGGGAACGACATCTTCAATGCACTTTCTAATGAACTCGTTCACCGAATCAGCGTATTCGTCAATGTTGTTGTTGGACGCAGTGCGGAACATATCCCAGTCCACGTGATGGAAGCAGTCTTGGAGCGTGGAATCAGATTGGTCGGACCAGCATTGAACAGACCTGAGCACGGGAGCTTCTTGTTTTAGCTTCTGTCTGTAGGCAGGGAGCAACAAAATGGAGTCGTGGTCAGCTTTTCCGAAAGGAGGGCGGGGGAGGGCCTTATATGCGTCGCAGAAGTTAGAATAGCAATGATCCAAGGTTTTACCAGCCCTGGTTGCGCAATCGATATGCTGATACAATTTATGGAGTCTTGTTTTCAGATTAGCCTTGTTAAAATCCCCAGCTACAATGAATGCAGCCTCAGGATATGTGGTTTCCAGTTTGCAAAGATTCAAATAAAGTTTGTTCAGAGCCATCATGTGTCTGCTTGGGGGGGAATACTGTATATACGGCTGTGATTATAATCGAAGAGAATTCCCTTGGTAGATAATGCGGTCGACATTTGATTGTGAGGAATTCTAAATCAGGTGAACAGAAGGACTTGAGTTCCTGTATGGTGTTGTGACCACACCACGTCTCGTTAACCATAAGGCATACGCCACCGCCCCTCTTCTTACCAGAAAGATGTTTGTTTCTGTCGGCGCGATGCGTGAAGAAACCAGCTGGCTGCACCGATTCCCATTAGCGTCTCTCGAGTGAGCCATGTTTCCGTGAAACAAAGAACGTTACAGTCTCTGATGTCCCTCTGGAATGCTACCCTTGCTCGGATTTCATCAGCCTTGTTGTCAAGAGACTGGACATTGGCGAGAAGTATGCTAGGGAGTGGTGAACGATGTTCATGTCTCCGAGGCCTGACCAGAAGACCGCTTCGTTTCCCTCTTTTACGACGTCTTTGTTTTGGGTCGCAGGCTGGGATCCATTCCGTTGTCCTGGGTGAAAGGCAGAACACAGGATCCGCTTCGGGAAAGTCATATTCCTGGTCGTACTGATGTTGAGTTGACGCTGCTCTTATATTCAGTAGTTCTTCCCTACTGTATGTAATGAAACCTAAGATTACCTGGGGTACCAATGTTAGAAATTACATGTAAAATTTTTTTTTTTTTAAACTGCATAGTTTCCTAGGAACACAAAGCGAGGCGGCCATCTTTGCCGGACGCCAGCCGCACCAATGTGTCGGAAGAAACACCGTACACCTGGCGGCCGTGTCAGTGTGCACTGTGCCCGGACACCACAGGAGTCGCTAGTACGCAATTGGACAAGGACATCCCTGCCGACCAAAACCTCCCCTAACCCGGACGACGTTGGGCCAATTGTGCTCCGCCCCATGGGTCTCCCGGTTGCGGCCGGCTGCGACAGAGCCTTAGACCACTGCACCACTCGAGAGGCCCCCAAAAATCTATATTTGATATATTTTTTTTATACCTAAAGCGGTCCTAAAATTCTAAATCAAATACTTTAGCTAAATTATCCATAGTATGAACATCTTAAAACAATTCTAAATATCAGTTTAGCACCCCTCCTCTCCCACAATGTCTTAGACAAAATAATTTACCCTTACAATGTAGAGTACATAGATCTTTAGGAAAAGGTTACTTGGTTGAACAAGACCATTATACTACCTGTGAACAATACAATTCATAGATAATTGATGGCTGAATAATCTGTTGCCTTTCAGTTTTGCCTAAATTATCATCATCATCATCATCATCATCATAATACCAAAGTTTATAGAGGTAGTCTTTGTGATGTCCTTGAAACAGTGGGCTATTGTTCTGGTGGTGTGTGTGTAACACTGCCGTGCTGTGTGCACTGGCCTATGGAGAATGCCCTCTGGGGGTGACGTGGGTGGCAGACTGGCACGATGGGAATGTGTGTGCCCATGGAGGGAGGGACACATGGCATGGCTGGGATGGTTTCAGAGTGCAACTCGCCTGCGCTTGGATATACTGTGTGGGGGCAGGGCCAGAGACTCTGAGCCTGTCTCTGTTCTCCCTGTTCTGTCTGGTTAATGGCAGGGCTCTCTTTATTTCTCTCTCTCTCTCTCAGTAGTTCTCTCTCTTTTTCAGTTTCCCCTTTCCACCGTCGTCTGTCTTTTTATCTCCCTCTCCCTCTCCTTCTCCCATCTCTCTCCCTTTCTCCCTCCCTCCATTGTCCTTGGCACCCTTCCTCCCCTTCTCTCCTGACAGTGCCCCCTATAGTCAGTAGGTGTTAACTACAGTGGCCGTGTTGCGCCCCACATTATCTTTCACCAGCTCTTCCCTGCAGCACTTCCTGGCTGAGCCCCTACAGGCCCTGTTGAGCTACAATATTAATGATACCTGAAAAGACTCTCTGTCCAACATTACTAGGGGTCAAGGGTTAAACGAGCCCTCAGGCCAGTGGGATGGTAGAGGTGGGAATAACTCAAACATTATTGGACCATTTCAACATCAATCATCCAGTCAGATGGTGTGGCTGGAATGTCATTGTCAGTAGATATGAACATATTGTCAGTAGATATGAACATATTGTCAGTAGTTTGTTTAGTGTTAGAGTGAGATTTTGGTAGCCTCTGGGTTGTGTTTAGGTTTTCTTGTTGGTTCCCTGATGGGATGCCTCGCTTAACCATGTTTGTTGATGTTAGGGGTTTGAACAGTTGGATTTTGTGCAGCTCTCTTCTATATGAACAGTTCAGACCTTCCCCTTAAAGTCCTGTATCGGGTTCAATACCCATGTTCCCCGTTGATGACCTGCAAAGAAAATCAGCTGGCAGGTGGAATGAAAACATTCTTTCAACCTGCAGGGCAGGCTCGTGGTTCAGAAAAAATTACAGTGCATTCGGAAAGTATTCAGACCCCTTGACTTCTTCCACATTTTGTTACATTACAGCCTTATTCTAAAAAAAAAATGTTCATCCTCATCAATCTAACACATAATGACTAAACATTTAGAAATGTTTGTAAAAAATAAAGAACTGAAATCACATTTACAATATTATTCAGACCATTTACTCAGTACTTTGTTGAAACACCTTTGGCAGGAATTACAGCCTCAAGTCTTCTTGGGTTTGATGCTACAAGCTTGGCACACCTGTATTTGGAGAGTTTCTCCCATTCTTCTCTGCAGATCCTCTCAATCTCTGTCAGGTTGGATGGGGAGTGTCGCTGCAAAGCTATTTTAGGTCTCTAGAGATGTTTGATCGGGTTCAAATCCGGACTCTGCCTAGGCCATTCAAGGACATTCAGAGACTTGTCCCGAAGCCACTCCTGTATTGTCTTGGCTGTGTACTTAGGGTCATTTTAATGTTTTAAGGTGAACCTTTGCTGAGCGTTCTGAGCGTTCTGAAGCAGTTTTTCATCAAGGATCTCTCTGTACTTTGCTCCGTTCATCTTTCCCTCGATCCCGACTGGTCTCGCAGTCCCTGCCGCTGAAAAATATCCTCACAGCATGATGCCGCCACCACCATGCTTCACCGTAGGGATGGTGCCAGGTTTCCTCCAGACGTGACACTTGCCATTCAGGTCAAATAGTTCAATCTTGATTTGATCAGACCAGAGAATCTTGTTTCTCATGGTCTGAGAGTCCTTAAGGTGCCTCGAGAACTGACACCTCGAGCACTGAGATGCAGTGCCAGGGTCTGAATACTTATGTAAATAAGATTTTTTTTTAATATATTTTTTTTATGAATTTGCAAACATTTCTAAAAACCTGTTTTCACTTAGTCATCATGGGTTATTGTGTGTAGATTCATGAGGATTTTTTATTATCCTTTTTAGAATAAGGCTGTAACACAACAAAATGTAGAAAAAGTCAAGGGTTCTGAATATTTTACAAATGCACTGTATATTGCTGGTCAGAATTTCTTTAAATCAAGATAGTTCGTGTTGTACAAACCCAAGCTCTTGTTGTGTTGCATTGTGTTGTGAATTCCATTCTGTGAGTGGTGAGGAAGACACAGTAGGCTACCACCCACACGTGCATTGAGAGTGTGTGGACAAGGGTCAGGGGTGTAGCTCAACAGGGGTCACTTTTTGAATAATATCGTACATTTTTGCAATATCCGGATAGTCTTACTTTTATTTATTTTTTACAAGAAACTTTTAAAAACTTGGGCACTTTGCTGCGCGACTGCATGAGACTGCATGTTGCTGGTGCTGCTGCTGCAGCAAGCCGGGGAAGGGCAGGGGTTGGTTTGTCTGAGATGGAAGGGAGGGAGAGAGAAAGTAGCTATACTCGCGCTAGCAAGACAAACTTGTATCTGCCGTAGATTATATATCATTCCACCTGGTAGTGCCTGTCTTGACTGCATCACATCGATGTAAAGAATCTAGCCACGCTAGCCAGCTAAGTTAGCCGCTAGCTAGCCAGGTTAATTGAGTCTGTTTGCTGTGCTCCCAGTACTTGTCTACAACAACTCAATTCAGATTAAACAACAGCCTGTTGGTTGCTCATTGTTGTCTTATCCTTCTCATTAAGGTAACTTAATTCCATAATTGTTATTTCATTTTTGCATTGATCAGAAATATCCCACTTCACCTTCTAGGCTATACAGTATATGGGGCCTGTGACAGTAGTGGTGCTTTGATTGCCCAAATCTAATGTCATGGACATGGTATATACTTGTATGACGCAATGTCACATGCAGAGGTGTCATGCCCATAGGGGGCACATGGGCACGTGCCCCTCCAGATTTGTCCTGTTTAAAATATATACAGTACCAGTCAAAAGTTTGTATACACATACTCATTTAAGGGTTTTTCTTTGTTTTAAACAATTTTCTACATTGTAGAATAATAGTGAAGATATCAAAACTTTGAAATAACCCAAATGGAATCATGTAGTAACCAAAATATTCTTAAAAGTAGCCACCCTTTGCCTTGATGACAGCTTTGGACACTCTTGGCATTCTATCACCTTTCATCACCTGGAAGGCTTTCCAACAGTTTTAGTTCCCACATAGCACTTGTTGGCTGCTTTCCCTTCACTCTGCGGTCCAACTCATCCCAAACCATCTCAATTGGGTTGAGGTTGGGTGATTGCGGAGAACAGGTCATCTGATGCAGCACTCAATCACTCTACTTCTTGGTCAAAAAGATCTTACACAGCGTGGAGGTGTGTTGTCTCATTGTCCTGTTGAAAAACAATTGATAATCCCACTAAGCGCAAACCAGATGGGATGGCGTATCGCTGCGGAATGCTGTGGTATCCATGCTGGTTAAGTGTGCCTTGAATTCGAAATAAATCTCTGACAGTGTCACCAGCAAAGCACCCCCACACCATCATACCTCCTCCTCCATGCTTCACGGTGGCAATCACACACGCAGTGATCATCCATTCACCTACACTGCATCTCACAAAGACATGGCGGTTCGAACATAAAATCTCAAATTTGGACTCATCAGACCAAAGGACAAATTTCCAATGTCCATTGCTCGTAATTCTTGGCCCAAGCAAGTCTCTTCTTATTATTGTTGTCCTTTAGTAGTGGTTTCTTTGCAGCAATTCAACCATGAAGGCAGTTGATGTGTCTGTTACTTGAACTTTGTGAAGCATTTATTTGGGCTGCAATTTCTGAGGCTGGTAATTCCAATGAACTTGTCCTCTGGAGCAGAGGAAACTGGGTCTTCCTTTCCTGTGGCCGTCCTCACGAGATCCAGTTTCATCATAGCGCTTGATGGTTTTTGCGACTGCACTTGAAAAAACTTTCAAAGTTCTTGAAATGTTCCAGATTGACTGACCTTCATGTCTTAAAGTAATGATAGACTGTCGTTTCTCTTTGCTTATTTGAGCTGTTCTTGCCATAATATGGACTTGGTATTTTACCAAATAGGTCTATTTTCTGTATACCACTCCTACCATGTCACAACACAACTGATTGGCTCAAACGCATTAACCTGTTTGGGATAGGGGGCAGCATTTTCACGTTCGGATGAAAAGCATGCCAAGAGTAAACTGCCTGCTACTCAGGCCCAAAACCTAATATATGCAAATTATTAGTAGATTTGGATGGAAAACACTCTGAAGTTTATAAAACTGTTTGAATGATGTCTGTGAGTATAACAGAACCTATATGGCAGGTGAAAACCTGAGAAAAATCCAACCAGGAAGTGGGAAATCTGAGGTTTGTAGTTTTTCAACTCATTGCCTTTTCAAGATACAGTGTAAATGGGGTCATGTTGCACTTCCTAAGGCTTCCACTAGATGTCAACAGTCTTTAGAACCTTGTTTCAGGCTTCTACTGTGAATGGGGAGCGAATAAGAGCTGTTTGAACCAGGGGTCTGGCAGAATGCCATGAGCTAAATCATGCGCGTGGCCATGAGAGCAAGCTGCGTTCCTTTTCATTTCTAAATACAAAGGAATTGTCCGATTGGAATATTATTGAGGATTTATGATAAAAACATCCTAAAGATTGATTCTATACATCGTTTGACATGTTTCTACGAACTGTAATATAACTTTTTGGACTTTTCGTCTGAACTTTCGCCTGGACTTGCCTCTTGAATTTGGATTTGTGAACTAAACCTTCGAACAAAAAGGAGGTATTTGGACATAAATTATGGACTTTATCGAACAAAACAAACATTTATTGTTGAACTGGGATTCCTGGGAGTGCATTCTGATGAAGATCATCAAAGATAAGTGAATATTTATAATGCTATTTCTGACTTTTACTGCCTCCACAACATGGCGGGTATCTGTATGGCTTGTTTTTGTGTCTGAGCTCTGTACTCAGATTATTGCATGGTGTGCTTTTTCCGTAAAGCTTTTTTGAAATCTGACACAGCGGTTGTAGTAAGGAGAGGTATATCTGTAATTCTTTGCATGACACTTGTATCTTTTATCAAAGTTTACGATGAGCATTTCTGTAAATTGATGTGGCTCTCTGTAAATTCGCCGGATGTTTTCGAGGCACGACATTACTGAACATAACGCGCCAATGTAAACCGAGATTTTTGGATATAAATATGAACTTTATCGAACAAAACATACATGTATTGTGTAACATGAAGTCCTATGAGTGCCATCTGATGAAGATCCTCAAAGGTTAGTGATTCATTTTATCTCTACTTCTGCTTTTTGTGACTCCTCTCTTTGGCTGGAAAATGGCTGTATGTTTTTTTGTGACTAGGCTGACCTAACATGATCATATGGTGTGCTTTTGCTGTAAAGCCTTTTTGAAATCGGACACGATGGGTAGATTAACCTCTCTGGGATATGTGGGAAACTAGCGTCCCTCCAAAAGCCAGGGAAAATGCAGAGCGCCAAATTCAAATAAATTACTATAAAAATCAAACTTTCATTAAATCACACATGCAAGATAGCAAATTAAAGATTTTTTTAAAGCGATTTGATTCTCCATGTGCCGCTTTGCGTTGTGAAAAAAAAAATATTGTTCTCAATTAATGACGTGGTTTCCTTTTATCCAAATGTTGAATAGACATGCAGATCAATTCAGTCATTCAGGGAAGGGGAACAATAGCCTACTACTCTGAAGTCATAAAAACAAACAATAAATGCATGTTATTTGGCGGGTAATGGATCGACTCTCTGAACAATTCTACGCGGGTGAGTTGGGTTGCGGAGAAAAATCTGTCTTAATGTCAGGTATCGGGTGTGGCTTGGAATTGATGTGGCTGGCACGGGGCGAGTGCAGCTCTGGTAAACAAGCGTGTGTAACTGTAGATAATTCCTGTTAGCACTGGGGAAAGTGTCAGTTGCGTCACACGGGTGGAGGAGGAGACAGATGATGAAGATGTGGTAAAGGAGGGGACACAGCTGCAACATCTTTTGGGAACGACACCACAGTCTCGTAGCGGGGTGACGTTTTGTTTTTGCCAGGGCTGGCAGGCAAACTAACTTTCAGACACACTAATGATGGAACACACGACAGGGAATTAGAGAGCCATGAATTATTTAATAGAATAGCATGCTGCTTGCTGTTCGCCGTGTTGAGCTAGGTATTAAACTGCACAAAGCTGTGGAGGAGCCCTGAACTGTGCTTCTCCGTCAGCTGGTGCAGAACAAATCACACACTCTGGTGAGATTAGAAACAATGTGGAGGCAGTTAGGTTTTGGACTACCGCAGTGTCTCTTTGAATTGCCAGTAAGAGATGTGCACGTACCAGGAAGCAGGGGTTTATAAAAAGCTCCCCAGTCCCTCAGGGGAGAAGACATACAGAATTGGAACACTCCAACAATGAGATATGGCAGATCTGAGGCGTCCCTTATGTGTTGCCCTTCTCTTCTTCTCTTACAGGAAAGCCCACTGATGGACACACGCGCACACACACACACACACACACACACACACACACACACACACACACACACACACACACACACACACACACACACACACACAAACAGGCAAGAAAACATGCACGCACGTGAAACAGAGTTCAGAACGTACCGTAAGCTCACTTCACAGCTAGCTTGAAATGTCACGGACGGAGCAATCCAATTAGTACATTTTGGGTGGCTCCACCTGTTGGAACGTTGTCAAGGAGGGCGGTCACATGTGCTAGTGAAGCAGAGGTCTTGGGTTTGAACCTAGGTGTGAGCTGAATCAGGAGGAAGTGGGACTCGCTAAGCAAGCACTGTGGCGTCTGTAACACATGCAAACACCCTCATCACCACACAGACAACCACAACCTCAAACCCTACACCCCTACCCAAGCACTCTGTCCTGCCATCTCTGGTGTCTTGACCCTCCTGTGGGAGGGCAGCTCCCACTCAGCCCAGTCCAAGCTCTTCTCTGTCCTTACACCCCAATGGTGGAACCAGCTTCCCCCTTAAGCAAGGACAGCAGAGTCCCTGCTCATCTTCTGAAAACATCTGACACCTTACCTCTTAAAATTGTATTTTAAATAACCCCCCAGCACCCCCCCCTCATGCCTAACCCCATCCCCCTCACCTTTAGTGAACTAACACTCACACTTGATTCTGTTTCCCCTACTAACTCTGGCTTTGCTGATAGCTAATTAATTGAGGAAAAATGTACTTACATGACTGTGGTTGTCTCACCTAGCTACCTTAAGATGAATGCACTGACTCGGGATACGATGAATACGAGCCACTGCTAAATTACTAAAATGTAAATAAAGTGTGTGTACAGTGTGTGTGTGTGCAGTGTATGTGTGTGTGTGCAGTGTGTGTGTGTGTGTGTGTGTGTGCAGTGTTTGTGTGTACTCAATAAGTGTGTGATTCACACAGAGAGCCAGTGAATGTTGGTTACTGAGTGAGGTAAGTCACTGAAGCACTATGGGGGAGAGTTAGCCTGTCATTATATCCTAAGACTTTGGACTTTGGGCTCTCCCTCCCTATAGTCCCCAGCCCCCTCCTCATAGCCCCAGCCCCCTTCCCTATAGTCCCCACCCCCCTCCCTATAGTCCCCACCCCCCTCCCTATAGTCTCTAGTCCCGTTTAAGGGTGGCAGGTAGCCTCGAGGTTAGAGCGTTGGGCCAGTAACCGAGAGGTTGCTGGATTGAATCCCCGAGCTGACAAGTTAAAATCTGTCATTCTGCCCCTGAACATGGCAGTTAACCCTCTGTTCCCTGGTAGGCTGTCATTGTAAATAAGAATTTATTCTTAACTGACTTGCCTATTTAATAAAGGTTAAATATAAATATATTTTTAAAATAGTAATTCCAACTCTGTCTCTTTTTTTAACAGTTAGTTTAGTTAATAGCCTCCAAGTGCCATCACACTTACAGCATGACATATCTGCAATGGTAAGGAGGGAGGGAGGGTGGGAGTGTAGGAGGAAGACTCAAGCCTCAAAGAAAATGCTTCTGAGACACCCCGCAGGCACGCTCTTTCTTTCTCTACCTCCCTCACTCTCCCTCCCTCCCTCTCGCCCTCCTTCCTAAACAAAAACCGCTCCACTCATATCTTGTGCATTAATGAATCACTGAACCAGGAAGCAAACTCTTCAGGATAATCCCCCAACCTGATTAAGGAGTTAGAATTCTATATGCCGCTTTATTTCCTTTGGAGGTGATAATGAAGAAATGTTACATTTAGTGTCTGCCTCTGTAGCCCATGTTGCATAAGCAAGCCCCTTTCTTTGCTCTCTTTTTGTGATCATTTGTTGTTTTTGCTCCTGATGAGTTGGCCTGGGTTTTATTATCTAGTGTGGAGGAAACAAGCCTGTCAATCTACCTCATGGCAAGTAACTACACAAGCCTGTCTGTCTACCTCATGGCCAAGTTGCTACACGCGCCTGTCTGTCTACCTCATGGCCAAGTAGCTACACGCGCCTATCTATCTACTTCATGGCAAGTAACTACACAAGCCTGTCTGTCTACCTCATGGCCAAGTAGCTACACAAGCCTATTTGTCTACCTCATGGTCAAGTAGCTACACAAGCCTATCTGTCTACCTCATGGTCAAGTAGCTACACAAGCCTGTCTACCTCATGGTCAAGTAGCTACACAAGCCTATCTGTCTACCTCATGGCCAAGTAGCTACACAAGCCTATCTGTCTACCTCATGGCCAAGTAGCTACACAAGCCTGTCTACCTCATGGTCAAGTAGCTACACAAGCCTGTCTGTCTACCTCATGGTCAAGTAGCTACACAAGCCTATCTGTCTACCTCATGGTCAAGTAGCTACACAAGCCTATCTGTCTACCTCATGGCCAAGTAGCTACACAAGCCTGTCTACCTCATGGTCAAGTAGCTACACAAGCCTGTCTGTCTACCTCATGGTCAAGTAGCTACACAAGCCTATCTGTCTACCTCATGGCCAAGTAGCTACATGCACCTGTCTGTCTACCTCATGGCCAAGTAGCTACATACACCTATCTGTCTACCTCATGGTCAAGTAGCTACACAAGCCTGTCTGTCTACCTCATGGCCAAGTAGCTACATGCACCTGTCTGTCTACCTCATGGCCAAGTAGCTACACATCCCATTCAGCCATTTTTATTGATTCCCTTCAATCCTGTCAAATGCTCACACACACACACTCTTGTGCAATGTATGACTGTGACAGCCCCTGACTGCTGTCACTGTGGCCACACCCATGAGTGTATCGGGGACTGACAGCTTCAGGAGGGGTTCACTGCTCTCCCCCTCTCTCCCTCCTTGGCATCTGGCATCTCAATGCAGCAGAAAGTACTCATAAAAAGCCTTTCAATTAATCCTGGTGTGCTCACCGAGGATGAAATACCTCCAGGACTTCTCTCCTTCTCTCCTCGCAGCCCAGCCCAGCCTAACCCAGCCCAGCCTAGCCCAGTCCAGCCAAACCCAGCCCAGCCTAGCCCAGTCCAGCCTAGCCCAGTCCTGCCTAACCCAGTCGAGCCCAGCCTAGCCCAGTCTAGCCCAGTCGAGTCCAGCCCAGCCCAGCCTAATCCAGCCCAGTTTAGCTCAGCCTAGTCAAGTCCAGCCTAGTCCATCCTACCCTAGTCAAGTCCAGCCTAGTCCAGCCCAGCCCAGCCTAACCTAGCCCAGCTTAGCCCAGCCTAGTCGAGTCCAGCCTAGTCCAGCCCAGCCTAGCCCAGCCTAACCGAGCCCAGCTTAGCCCAGTCTAGTCAAGTCCAGCCTAATCAAGTCCAACCTAGCCCAGCCCAGTTTAGCTCAGCCTAGTGAAGTCCAGCCTAGCCCAATCTAGCCCATTCTAGCCTAGCCCAGTCCAATCCAGTCGTGGTCTGGTCTGGAGCTGAAGCAGGCAGCTCCCGGTGTGTAGCAATGATTCTAATACAGCAGCACAGCACTCAATGTGTTTCACCTTCACTGTGAAATGTAAGTTGGTGATGTGATGGTTGTCTGTGAGAGGAGAGGCCGTGCCCTGAGGCTTGATTTGTGGGTGTTTGAAGCCACCCAGTAAAGCTTCCCTGGGTGCTTCCTGATGATGGACAACCTTACTAAAGGTATTAGACGACCGGCTCTCTTTGATCCCAATCAGCCCGGCTTCCCATCCATGCTGAGTGCTGTGTGTCTGCAGGTACTCAAACTGTGTGGTGAGTATAAGTGTGTGTGTGTGAAGAGATACTCAGCATGTGTGTGTGTGAGGAGATACTCAGTGTGTGTGTGTGTGTGTGTGTGTGTGTGTGTGTGTGTATGTGTGTGAGGAGACACTCTGTGTGTGTGCGCATTTGTTTGTGTAAAGACCCACTCAGCGTGTGTTTCTCAGTGTGACAGTATAGAGACAGCTCTCTGGGCAGAGGTTGAGAGAGCTGTGAAGCTGTTCACCACTCATCACACACACACACACACACACACACACACACACACACACATACATACATACATACATACATACCGTAGTTCATATAAGGAAATCAGTAAATTTAAATCAATAAATTAGGCCCTAATCTATGGATTTCACATGACTGGGCCTGGAAGGGAACCCATTGGGGACCCACGCCCAGCCAATTAGAATTAGTTTTTCCCCACTAACCGGTTCCCCCACACATTGACTCTGTATCAGTATCCCCCTGTATATAGTCTCACTATTGTGTTTTACTGCTGCTCTTTAATTACTTGTTACTTTTATCTCTTATTCTTATCTGTATGTTTTGAAACTGCGTAGTTAGTTAGGGACTCGTAAGTAAACATTTCACTGTAAGGTGAACACCTGTTGTATTCGGCTCATGTGACTAATAAAATTGGATATGTTTTTATTTGAAATACGCCTCATTTTCATCAGCTGTCCGGGTGGCTGGTCTCAGACGATCCCGCAGGTGAAGAAGTCGGATATGGAGGTCCTGGGCTGGTGTGGTTACACGTGGTCTGCAGTTGTGAGGCCAGTTGGACGTACTGCCAAATTCTCCAAAACCACGTTGGTTATGGTTTAGAAATTAACATTCAGTTCTCTGGCAACAGCTCTGGTGGACATTCCTGCAGTCAGCATGCCAATTGCACACGCCCTCAAAACTTGAAACATCTGGCGTTGTGTTGTCTGACAAAACTGCACATTTTAGAATGTCCTTCATTTCCCCCAGCACAAGGTGCACCTGTGTAACGATCATACTGTTTAATCAGCTTCTTGATATGCCACACCTGTCAGGTGGCTGTATTATCTTGGCATTGGTGAAATGCTCACTAACAGGGATGTAAACAAATTTGTGCACACAATTTGAGGGAAAGAAGCGTATGGAACATTTCTTGAATCTTTTATTTCAGCTCATGAAACATGGGACCAACACTTTGCATGTTGCGCTGATATTTGTGTTCAGTATTCAGTAGAACCCTTTTGTGGGGTTCTTTGATCAGAACCCTAGGCGATCTTCTTCACTGGACCAAATTGGTTCCATATAGAACTCTGTATAGTACCATGTATGATTTATGGCTAGGCTACTACTAGTTCAATAGTACTAGCTAAGAAGATAATAATAATGCCATGAAATGATGCACAAAAAAATACCAGCATAGTTTTTAGATTGAATTGTCCTTACAGTCAAACTCAAACACTAACAGTTTAGGTACAGTAATGCAAATATAGTTTGGAAATATGCACTGTTGGTCAGGGAGGCTCTTTATTTGAATAATGGCCTACCTCAGTTTTGGTAGCAACCTTCAGAGGGTTTCTGCTTTATTCATGGTACAGCAACAGTATGGGGTATCGCCTGGCTGGTTCCTGAGAAGAACATGAGGAGCCAAAACATGAGTCTATTGTATATCTGCAAAAATGAAGACAAAATAATATGCATACATATCATTATTATCATGCTGAGGACCAACTTACAGTTGTCGTCAGCAGCAGCCAAAAGAGGAATCTGCCTCTGAATCCACACTGTAATACTGAAATAAAAGCAACAATTAGCTAATTGCCAATGTCAGGCTGGGTATGTAGTTCTATTTGGCATATTCAATAATTAAAATGGAAGTTTATTTGTAAGATGAGTTAGCCAGCTTGTAAAGTGGCTAATTAGAGGTGGCTTTCTCCTCAGCTAGCTACCAAACAAACGGTGGCCTATAAAGTTCGAACTCTAAAAGAGCCTTATTTACAGTGGGGCAAAAAAGTATTTAGTCAGCCACCAATTGTGCAAGTTATCCCACTTAAAAAGATGAGAGAGGCCTGTAATTTTCATCATAGGTACACTTCAACTATGACAGACAAAATGAGAAACAAAATCCAGAAAATCACATTGTAGGATTTGTAATGAATTTATTTGCAAATTATGGTGGAAAATAAGTATTTGGTCAATAACAAAAGTTTATCTCAATACTTTGTTATATACCCTTTGCTGGCAATGACAGATGTCCATTGTTTTCTGTAAGTCTTCACAAGGTTTTCACACACTGTTGCTGGTATTTTGGCCCATTCCTCCATGCAGATCTCCTCTAGAGCAGTGATGTTTTGGGGCTGTTGCTGGGCAACACGGACTTTCAACTCCCTCCAAAGATTTTCTATGGGGTTGAGATCTGGAGACTGGCTAGGCCACTCTAGTACCTTGAAATGCTTCTTAAGAAGCCAGTCCTTCGTTGCCCGGGCGGTGTGTTTGTGATTATTGTCATGCTGAAAGACCCAGCCACGTTTCATCTTCACTGCCCTTGCTGATGGTAGGCTTTGTTAGGCTTTTTCTTCTCCTTATGTCTGTCATAGTTGAAGTGTACCTATGATGAAAATTACAGGCCTCTCATCTTTTTAAGTGGGAGAACTTGCACAATTAGTGGCCGACTAAATACTTTTTTGCCCCACTGTATCTAGCTTATAGTTTATCATATGATTATGGCTTCATATGTTTGAATTAAAAAAGCGACTTTGCTAACCCTAAAACATTTGCTTATTTCTAGGCACTCTTTCCAACTGTCTTGAGTTGTTATAATGGATAAAAATTGCAGTTGTTTTTGAGTGATAGAATTCTGAAAAAGGTTCTTACATTTTGACCGAAGAACCAAAAGGTTGTATATACTGTACATCCCCAATTAACCCTTTTTTCTAAAAGTGTAGAGGCGTACACAAACTGATACAGATCCTCTCTATTATCTATTTTTCTTTTACACACACACACACACACACACACACACACACACACACACACACACACACACACACACACACACACACACACACACACGCACGCGTACATGCATGTGTTATCCCACAAAATAACAAACTTCCTTCCTTGAGGGCTTTTAAGAGACACTTCAACTCTCTTCTTTGTCAACTAACCCGTGTCTAGGAGATGTCACATGAAATGACAAGCCAGGTTGTGTTCTTTAACAAGTGCCTTTGTCTCTGCAGGAAACAACTAATCCAATGTTAGACTGCTGTCTATAGATCTCCTTTTATTTGTGTCTGTGTGTTTTGCACACCTGTTGACCTGGTCAACATATTGCCAGTAACAGTAAGAGTAGCTCTCTGGTACTGCTCACTACTACATCACCATGACTAGCTCCATAGTGTTCACTACCACATCACCATGACTAGCTCCACAGTGTTCACCACCACATCACCATGACTAGCTCCATAGTGTTCACTACCACATCACCATGACTAGCTCCATAGTGTTCACTACAACATCACCATGACTAGCTACATAGTGTTCACTACCACATCACCATGACTAGCTCCATAGTGTTCACTACCACTACCACATCACCATGACTAGCTCCATAGTGTTCACTACAACATCACCATGACTAGCTCCATAGTGTTCACTACTACATCACCATGACCAGCTCCATAGTGTTCACTACCACATCACCATGACTATCTCCATAGTGTTCACTACTACATCACCATGACTAGCTCCATAGTGTTCACTACCACTAGAACATCACCATGACTAGCTCCATAGTGTTCACTACTACATCACCATGACTAGCTCCATAGTGTTCACTACCACATCACCATGACTAGCTCCATAGTGTTCACTACCACTACCACATCACCATGACTAGCTCCATAGTGTTCACTACCACATCACCATGACTAGCTCCATAGTGTTCACTACCACATCACCATGACTAGCTCCACAGTGTTCACTACCACATCACCATGACTAGCTCCATAGTGTTCACTACTACATAACCATGACTAGATCCATAGTGTTCACTACTACATCACCAGGATTAGCTCCATAGTCTTCACTACCACATCACCATGACTAGCTCCATAGTGTTCACTACTACATCACCATGACTAGCTCCATAGTGTTCACTACTACATCACCATGACTAGCTCCATAGTGTTCACTACTACATCACCATGACTAGCTCCATAGTCTTCACTACCACATCACCATGACTAGCTCCATAGTGTTCACTACCACTACAACATCACCATGACTAGCTCCATAGTGTTCACTACAACATAACCATGACTAGCTCCATAGTGTTCACTACTACATCACCATGACTAGCTCCATAGTGTTCACTACTACATCACCATGACTAGATCCATAGTGTTCACTACTACATCACCATGACTAGCTCCATAGTGTTCACTACCACATCACCGTGACTAGCTCCATAGTGTTCACTACCACTACCACATCACCATGACTAGCTCCATAGTGTTCACTACCACTACTACATCACCATGACTAGCTCCATAGTGTTCACTACTACATCATCATGACTAGCTCCATAGTGTTCACTACTACATCACCATGACTAGCTCCATAGTGTTCACTACCACATCACCGTGACTAGCTCCATAGTGTTCACTACCACTACCACATCACCATGACTAGCTCCATAGTGTTCACTACTACATCACCATGACTAGCTCCATAGTGTTCACTACCACATCACCATGACTAGATCCATAGTGTTCACTACCACATCACCATGACTAGATCCATAGTGTTCACTACCACATCACCATGACTAGCTCCATAGTGTTCACTACCACATCACCGTGACTAGCTCCATAGTGTTCACTACCACTGTTCACTACTACATCACCATGACTAGCTCCATAGTGTTCACTACCACATCACCGTGACTAGCTCCATAGTGTTCACTACCACATCACCGTGACTAGATCCATAGTGTTCACTACCACATCACCGTGACTAGATCCATAGTGTTCACTACCACATCACCATGACTAGATCCATAGTGTTCACTACCACATCACCGTGACTAGATCCATAGTGTTCACTACCACATCACCATGACTAGCTCCATAGTGTTCACTACCACTACAACATCACCATGACTAGCTCCATAGTGTTCACTACCACATCACCATGACTAGCTCCATAGTGTTCACTACCACATCACCGTGACTAGCTCCATAGTGTTCACTACCACATCACCGTGACTAGCTCCATAGTGTTCACTACCACATCACCGTGACTAGCTCCATAGTGTTCACTACCACATCACCATGACTAGCTCCATAGTGTTCACTACCACATCACCATGACTAGATCCATAGTGTTCACTACCACATCACCGTGACTATCTCCATAGTGTTCACTACTACATAACCATGACTAGATCCATAGTGTTCACTACTACATCACCAGGATTAGCTCCATAGTGCTCACTCACATATATTTAAAATGTTCAACTAAATAAGAAATAATTGTAATTGAGAATTTGTTCTTAACTGACTTGCCTAGTTAAATAAATACACAAATTTAAAAAGCAAGGGAAGTCAGTTGAGAACAAATTTTTATTTACAATGACGGTCTAGGAACAGTGGGTTAACTGCCTTGTTCAGGGGTAGAACGACAGATTTTTACATTGTCAGCTCGGGGATTCAATTTAGCAACCTTTTGGTTACTGGCCCAACGCTCTAACCACTTGGCTACCTGCCGCCCCAAAACGTATCAGCAGCTTTGAGGCAGTCAAAGCTGTAGCAGGTGGGACACATTCTCTCTCTCTCTCAATTCAATTTAATCTCACATGGCTTTATTGGCATATGAAACTTTATTCTTACTTTGCCAAAGCAAGTGAAATAAATGCTAAACAAAAGTGAAATAAACAATAAAAAATGTACAGTAAAAATTACACTCACAAAAGACTAAAGACATTTCAAATGTAAATGTCTGTCTATATACAGTGTTGTAACGATGTGAAAATAGTTCAAGTACAGAAGGGCAGGCCCAGCAGTTGTCTTATATACGGCTATAAAATGAGAAGTTATATTTGCATGATTTAGCATAATTAATTAATCCTTACCATTTTGTTTCATTCATGTGACAGACCAATACCTCACTTCTTCTCTCTAAGCTGAGACCTTGAAACTGAGATATCTTTTGTTCTGAAAACAAGGTCTGGGCGTACTGCTAAATAGCAGCTACGGAGGGTTTGTTAAATCAGTCACTTGCATGAATAAATTGGTTATTAGAACAGCACATAAATATAACAAAGAAATTAGCAATAAGAAAAGCACAAACATTAAAATTCCCATTACAAGTTCATAAATCCTGCTGCTGTTATTGCACACTGTGGAATTTCACCCAATAGATATGAGAATTTTGATAATTAGCGGGTATCTGCCTAATTCTGCTCTGCATTAATTATTTGGTGTTTTACGTTGTGCAACGAGGATATTTTAGCAGAATTCTGCATGCAGAGTCTCAATTTAATGTTTCTCCCATTTTGTGAATTTTCCCTCAACCACGAAGGGCAATGGGTTCTATATTTTTAGCCAGATTCTAATTGGTTGGTTGAATTTTATTTGAAATTTTATGTTCCTTTTGATGGCATAGAAGTCCCTTCTTGCCTTGTCTCTCAGATTGTTCACAACTTTGTGGAAGTTACTTGTGGCGCTGATGTTTAGGCCGAGGTATCTATAGTTTTTTGTGTAATCTAGGGCAATGGTGTCTAGATGTAATCTGTATTTGTCCTGGCAACTGGACCTTTTTTGGAACACCATTATTATTGTCTTACTGAGATTTACTCTCAGGGCCTGTCATTGAAATATATTCCAGGTGACTACCTCATGAAGCTGGTTGAGAGAATGCCAAGATTGTGCAACGCTGTCATCAAGGCAAAGGGTGGCTCCTTTGAAGAATCTCAAATATATTTTGAGAGGTTGCCATTTATTTTGGGTACTTCATGATTCCATGTGTTATTTCGTAGTTGTGATGTCTTCAATATTATTCTACAATGTAGAACGTTTGTAAAAAAATAAAGAAAAACCCTTGAATGAGTAGGTGTGTTCAAACTCTTGACTGGTACTGTATATGTTTTTGCTGTTTTGTTCTTTGGTCCAAAAAGATTGAAGAAGTGGTTTATCCTTACATCTCCGTTTTGGATAGATAACTCTTTGTGTGGTTGATTGTTTAGTGTGTTCCAATTTTCCCAGAAGTGGTTCGATTCTATGGATTCTTCAATTACATTGAGCTGATTTCTGACGTGCTGTTCCTTCTTTTTCCATAGTGTTTTTCTGTTTTGTTTTAGTGATTCACCATAGTGGGCTCTGGTTTTCTGGGTCTCTATGTTTTTGGTTGGAAAAGTTTCTAAATGTCTTTCTTGGGTTTTTGCATTCTTCACAGGTCTGAACTGAGGGGGCCTATATGCGGTGTGGTCATGGTTGGTTTGGGGGGTATTGATTGGTTGGGGTGCGTGTGTGGATGTGGCTGGTGGTCAGGATATAGGTCCTCAAGGCATGGGTGGGAGGAGGGGGGGGGGGGGTGGGTCTGGGAGAATGTCTCGCTGGTCTGGGCAGGGTGTCTGTTGATCTGTTGCTCCTGTGTATGGTGTTGGGGCTGTGGTTGGGGGCGATGTCCTTTAGGGTCCTGGCTAAGGTGGGCACTGCTGCTTCTCTCTCCTCTCTCTCTCTCTCTCTCTCTCTCTCTCTCTGTCCCTCTATCTCTCTCTCTCCTTGCTCCCCTCTCTCCCCTTTTCTGTCACCCCTCCCTCTCTCTCTGTCTCTGCCCCTCCCCCCTCATATGTTTCTTCACCATCTCATACATTTCATTTTTTGTATTGAATTTAAAGTTGCATTTGTTGCAGCTCTTTTCATAGGGGGGATTGTGGGATGGCAGTTTACCAATGTCATCCAATTGGTAGATGTGTTGGGTATCATGAGCAACCATTGGCTGACTGTCGTTTCGCTCTGTCTGTTTGTCTGTCTGCCTGTCTGCAGGGTGCGGCTAGAGGCGTTCTCCGACAACAGTGGGAAGCTGCAGCTCTCCCTGCAGGAGATCATAGACTGGCTGACGGCCAAGGACGAGGAGCTGTCGGAACAGCTGCCCATAGGGGGCGATGTGGGGGCCGTCCAACACCAAAGGGAGTTCCACCAGGTACTGTGTTGGGCCCCTTTAAACAACGACATCACACAAACACGCCAAACTAGTATATACTCAGGATGTTCTTGTAAGGCAGAGCTCTCCAACTTTGTTCCTCAACACTTGTGTAGGTTTCCAAGAAGAGGGTTGGAGAATTCTGTTGTAAGGCGAACCAACATTATTTTATTCCCAGTTTCTTTTGTGGCACTAAGGACCATGTGGCACTAACTCATTCAGTTCTATAGGACTGATTGAGTGGGCTATCGGCAGATACACAGTAATCAGAGTGTGCTATAGTTAGAAATTCCTTGAGTGGAACCCATCGTTCATGCCGAGCTGCAAGAATGTGTGTTAGAATTACCATCCAGTTGAGTTGTATTGATCAAACGAATGCAAAGGCACCTAACCCTAACCCTTCAGTTTCTCCCTAGAAACTCCTTAGTTACCTGTTTGAAATGAATAGGACCACTAGACTATGTTTCAGTGCTGTGACACTACCCTTAGTTTAATCTATTAGTCTGGATAGCCATTAACATTAAGGACAGAGGGTAAGTAGTTAGATAGGAGTACATACCTCATCCCTCCATCCCTCCACCCCTCCGTCCCTCCCTCCGTCCCTCAATCCCTTCTCAGCGATTTACCTACTTTCATTTAGCAACCCCTTTCATTTGAGGCTCTCTTAATTTGGCCATGTATCAAAATAACGACTCTATTTCAGCATTTAAGACTCTGGCTGTTATCTTCAGGAGAGATCTGAGGCAACAAGATGTCTGTGGTGTGTGTTAAAGCCACCCAGTGGTGAAGCTGTAAAGATACCCTGAACTGCCGTTAAGTAAGAAGAGTGCCTCAGCTGAAACCCTTTTAATTGACTGACATGTTAAAAAGCCCTTGCTACTATGTGAGAGGGGAATAAAACTGGCTGAAAGCTGAGAGTAGTGGAGCCAAGCAGATGAAGGGTGCAGAATATAAGATGGGGAGAAATAGTCTCTCACATTCAGGGGCTTGTTCTGTACTCCTCCTCATTCTGTGGCAGAACATTGAGAAAATCCTTCCTAGCAATGGTTCCTGGGTTGTTTATCCATTTCCCAGGAAAAACACTTCCATTCGGTGTGAGATCTCCCCCGAACACAAACAGGCAGGCAGGAAGGCAGATACACACACACACACACACACACACACACACACACACACACACACACACACACACACACACACACACACACACACAGAGAGAGACAGATACACACCATAATTGGTCATGTACTACAGCAGAATGCTCTTTCCACCTTTGTTCCAATTTTCTGTGCTGTCAGTTTTTGCAGTGAGTCTCTGAGGGGGGAGAGTCGTATTGACAGTGATAGTGGTCCTCCCCCTCTCCTCCCCCTCCACCCCGACCGACTGGCACTGTGAAATCCGCTTCCCAATTAACAGTACACAAACCATCCAGTTACACACCATCTCTTTCTCGCTATCTCTCTCTCTCAAGCGGACTGTTGCTCTATCTCGATCTCTGTCTCCCTCTCTAATGTTCTGTTTGCCATCCTGCTGATTATGTTACTCAATATGAACCAGTACGAATCAGTAAGAACCAGTATGATCTACTATGAAAAAACTGTGTCAAAAACTATGTCTCCCTCCTCTCCTCTCCACCCCCCTCTTTCCTACTCTGTTTCCTTCCCCCTCCTCTCCTCTCCACCCCCCTCTTTCCTCCCCTGTTTCCTTCCCCCTCCTCTTCTCTCCACCCCCCTCTTTCCTCTCTGTTTCCTACCCCCTCCTCTTCTCTCCACCCCCCTCTTTCCCCCCGTTTCCTTCCCCCTCTTCTTCTCTCCACCCCCCTCTTTCCTCCCCCGTTTCCTTCCCCCTCCTCTTCTCTCCACCCCCCTCTTTCCTCCCCCGTTTCCTTCCCCCTCCTCTTCTCTCCACCCCCCACTTTCCACCCCTGTTTCCTTCCCCCTCCTCTCCACCCCCCTCTTTCCTCTCCTGTTTCCTTCCCCCTTCTCTTCTCTTTACCCCCCTCTTTCATTTCCTGTTTCCTTCCCCCTCCTCTTCTCTCCACCCCCCTCTTTCCTTCCCTGTTTCCTTCCCCCTCCTCTCCTCTCCACCCCCCTCTTTCCTCCCCTGTTTCCTTCCCCCTCCTCTCCTCTCCACCCCCCTCTTTCCTCACCTGTTTCCTTCCCCCTCCTCTTCTCTTTACCCCCCTCTTTCCTCCCCCGTTTCCTTCCCCCTCCTCTCCTCTCCACCCCCCTCTTTCCTCTCCTGTTTCCTTCCCCCTCCTCTTCTCTCCACCCCCCTCTTTCTTCCCTGTTTCCTTCTCCCTCCTCTTCTCTTTACCCCCCTCTTCCCTCCCTGTTTCCTTCCCCCTCCTCTCCTCTCCACCCCCCTCTTTCCTCCCCTTTCCTTCCCCCTCCTCTTCTCTCCACCCCCCTCTTTCCTCTCTGTTTCCTTCCCCCTCCTCTTCTCACCACCCCCCTCTTTCCCCCCCGTTTCCTTCCCCCTCCTCTTCTCTCCACCCCCCTCTTTCCTTCCTTGTTTCCTTCCCCCTCCTCTCCTCTCCACTCCCCTCTTTCCCCCCCGTTTCCTTCCCCCTCCTCTTCTCTCCACCCCCCTCTTTCCTCCCCTGTTTCCTTCCCCCTCCTCTCCTCTCCACCGCCCTCTTTCCTACCCTGTTTCCTTCCCCCTCCTCTTCTCTTTACCCCCCTCTTTCCTCGCCTGTTTCCTTCCCCCTCCTCTCCTCTCCACCCCCCTCTTTCCTCCCCTGTTTCCTTCCCCCTCCTCTCCTCTCCACTCCCCTCTTTCCCCCCCGTTTCCTTCCCCCTCCTCTTCTCTCCACCCCCCTCTTTCCTCCCCTGTTTCCTTCCCCCTCCTCTCCTCTCCATCCCCCTCTTTCCTCACCTGTTTCCTTCCCCCTCCTCTTCTCTTTACCCCCCCTCTTTCCTCCCCTGTTTCCTTCCCCCTCCTCTTCTCTCCACCCCCCTCTTTCCTCCCCTGTTTCCTTCCCCCTCCTCTTCTCTCCACCCTCCTCTTTCCCCCCTGTTTCCTTCCCCCTCCTCTTCTCTCCACCCCCCTCTTCCCCCCCTCTTCCCCTCCTCTTCTTTCCACCACCCTCTTTCCTCCCCCGTTTCCTTCCCCCTCCTCTCCTCTCCACCCCCCTATTTCCTCACCTGTTTCCTTCCCCCTCTTCTCTTTACCCCCCTCTTTCCTTCCCTGTTTCCTTCCCCCTTCTCTTCTCTCCACCCCCTCTTTCTTTCCCTGTTTCCTTCCCCCTCCTCTTCTCTTCACCCCCCTCTTTCTTCCCTGTTTCCTTCCCCCTCCTCTTCTCTCCACCCCCCTCTTTCTTCCCCTGTTTCCTTCCCCCTCCTCTTCTCTCCACCCCCCTCTTTCCTACCCTGTTTCCTTCCCCCTCCTCTTCTCTCCACCCCCCCTCTTTCCCCCCTGTTTCCTTCCACCACCACTTTTATTTTCTCTATGTCCCCATTTTAAATGCAGTATTCCTTTATAATCTATCTAAGATGTTCCCACTCCCCAAGCGCACCGTTGCTCTAAAACCTTTCCGACAAAGCGGAGAGTGAAATTGCATTGAGTTTTCTGTGGAGAATTAAAGGGTTTTAAGAAATGAGAATTATTGATCTTAAGTAGATTTATTCTGCTGTGTTTTGGTATGTAGGGATGTGTCCCTTTCAGTGTGTGTGTGTGGTCGCTCTAAGTATATGTGTGTGTAGCATTCCAAAAAAGTGTGTGTGTGTGTGTGTGTAGTGCAGAATCAAATCATCTACAGAACAGAGAGATGATGAAAGCTGGATATTTCTTCTGTGTTGTGAGAAAGCTCAGTGTAATGGGGTCTCTGAGGGCCCCAAACATAAATGGGGGACTGTCAACATGTTTGGAGGGGGTAATGAAACCATTTCCTCAGACTTCTCCGTCTTTTCCTGCATGCATAATGCAGCCTAATCGGAGCTGAAGTCTTTATTTTGAATGTTCCTTCAGCTAATGATGGAACCTCTCAGTGTGAAATTTAACTGGAATTAAAGTTTTAACGCAGCGGAGGCCTGAGGGAGGGAAGCAACCCCCCCCCCCCCCCCCCATTCCTCCTAGGGTAGCAACCGTTCCCTGAGAAAAATTAGAAAAGCGAGTTAAAGTCCTACTTTCCTTAGTAACCTCAGCAGGAAATCTTATCAAGAACTACAGCTCCTGCACAGATCAGATTTTTTGCATGTTTGCTTAGCGTCGGTTGTATTTGTCAGTTCAGCGGGGTTTCGTAATTACTTCCGTCAGAGAGGAGGGAGGCTGGTGTTATCAGGGAATGACTGGCTGCGGTTGTGGGGTTTAATAGGCACTGAAAGACAGTCGCTGCTAACCACGGGGGAAAGTAAGCTTGTAGTCTAGCAGATTTCACATAAAAAAAATGGTAATCTCTTCATATACTAAGAGGATCGCGCCTCTGACTTTTCCTAAATAAATGACATGGAGGGAGGAAATATATGTCACTCTCCTACTGTATTAATGAATGAAGATTCAAGTTTTTACCTAGTGTAGATGAGTAGTGAACGGAGATTAGGGAGAGGCTGGTTGACGCTGGTGGTGGGACCCAGAGGTTTCTCAGAGCCCTATGGGCCTCATGGTCAAAAGTAGAGCACTATGTAGGGAATAGGGTGCCATTTCAGGGGCCGTCGTGGAGTCATTCATTCCATTGTGTTGTTTTCTAAACGTGAAGTAGAAATCTGGATAATGTGCGTGTACTCAGGCAGTTTAAGGTCTCCATGATTTACATGAGCAGAGTTGCAGGTAAAGAGGCAGGAGGAGCCAGCCTCTCTAGCTAATTGGGTGATCTTTGTGAGGAGGCCAGCTGACCAATACTCTGTGTACTCCTGGCCTTCTATTCTTCCATAGGCTCTCACAGCCCTGAAACAGTAGTACAGACAGACAGGCAGTCCTACGGGGTCCTGCCAGTGGCTTCTTGCTGTCTTTATGCGTGTGTGTGCCAACATGTGCATGTCTGTAAAGATTGTTCTTGTCTATGTATTCAAATTAGTGTATACATGTGTGTATGCGTCATTTATGTATTATAATGAGCCCATTCATGTTGTGGTTGTACTATGCTTTCATCTTTCTGTGGGCCCCTGTCTGTCCTGTCTGTCTCCAGGTCTTCATGGAGGATGTCAAGTCTCGGGGGCCCTTCATCTACTCGGTGCTGGAGTCTGCCCAGGCGTTCCTGACACAGCACCCCTTCCAGGAGCCCGAGGAGACGCTGCCCGACGGAAAAGGTCTCCCCCCCCCCACACACACACCCACACCCACCCCATCCCACTACACACCCCACTTGACCACGCACACCCACCCCACCACACGCACCCCACCCCACCACACACCTAAATCAGATGTGAGTAGTGAGAGCAGAGAGAAATAGGGAGTTCATTAAGTTGGTCTCCAGCAGGTGTGTATCCACCATTAGGTCTGATTAGCAGCTACCTGTCCTGCTGTATCAGAGTGGATCAGAGGATGTATGTTTGGGGAGAGCAGTTGGGTCAGGACCAATTAATCCAGCTCACACCATCTGGTCAAATCAATAATGCAGCATTCTAGGCTTTCTGCCCCCATCCCTCCCTCCTTCCTCTCTCCCTCCCCCACCCAGCAAGCATCCTTTTGCTCTCCACCGCTTGTGGCAGGCATGGGGAAATGGCCCCTGTGAACTCTCTCTCTGCCCCCAACAAAATGTTTCTCACGGTTTCCCCCTCCTCCTTTTTTCCCCAATGCTGGTGTTGGCAGGCATCAGCACTAACACTCCCTCTCTGACCCTCCATCAGTCCCTCTCTGACCCTCCATCAGTCCCTCTCTGACCCTCCAACACTCCCGCTCTGATCCTCCAACACTCCCTATCTGACCCTCCAACACTCCCTCTCAGACCCTCCAACACTCCCTCTCAGACCCTCCAACACTCCCTCTCAGACCCTCCAACACTCCCTCTCAGACCCTCCAACACTCCCAACACTCCCTCTCAGACCCTCCAACACTCCCTATCTGACCCTCCAACACTCCCAACACTCCCTCTCAGACCCTCTAACACTCCCTCTCAGACCCTCCAACACGCCCAACACTCCCTCTCAGACCCTCGAACACTCCCTCTCAGACCCTCCAACACTCCCTATCTGACCCTCCAACACTCCCAACACTCCCTCTCAGACCCTCCAACACTCCCTATCTGACCCTCCAACACTCCCTATCTGACCCTCGAACACTCCCTATCTGACCCTCCAACACTCCCAACACTCCCTCTCAGACCCTCCAACACTCCCAACACTCCCTCTCAGACCCTCCAACACTCCCAACACTCCCTCTCAGACCCTCCAACACGCCCAACACTCCCTCTCAGACCCTCCAACACTCCCTATCTGACCCTCCAACACTCCCAACACTCCCTCTCAGACTCTCCAACAATCCCAACACTCCCTCTCAGACCCTCCAACACGCCCAACACTCCCTCTCAGACCCTCCAACACTCCCAACACTCCCTCTCAGACCCTCCAACACTCCCTCTCAGACCCTCCAACACTCCCAACACTCCCTCTCAGACCCCCCAACACTCCCACTCAGACCCCCCAACACTCCCACTCAGACCCTCCAACACTCCCTCTCAGACCCTCCAACACTCCCTCTCAGACCCTCCAAG
>NW_027259496.1:0-29919 GCF_045791955.1 Oncorhynchus clarkii lewisi
AAATAAGCTGTTTGTGCATCTGGAAAATATTTCTGGGATCTTTTATTTCAGCTCATGAAACATGGGGACCAACACTTTACATGTTGCGTTTATATACTTTTCTTCAGTGCAGACAGACAGACAGACAGACAGACAGACAGACAGACAGACAGACAGACAGACAGACAGACAGACAGACAGACAGACTGACTGACTGACTGACTGACTGACAACGAGAGAGAGAGAGATAGAGAGAGAGATAGAGAGAGAGAGAGAGAGAGAGAGAGAGAGAGAGAGAGAGAGAGAGAGAGAGAGAATGATGATGGAAAGAGAGAATATTAGAAGGGGTATAACTCAATAATTCATCTCCCCCCAAAATCTATTAATATTTAATCAATCTAAGAGTTGGACTTGCTTGTGTGTATTGTGTATTTGTGTTCATTCAAATCAAATTGTATTTGTAACATGCGCTGAATACAACAGGTCTACCTTACAGTGAAATGCTTATTGTGTGTCTGTGTGTGTGTTCAGTGTGTGTTCAGTGTGTGTGTGTTCATACTTGTGGGAGAAAAATAATGGGAGAGGAGAATAGAGTGAGGCAAGAATCATCTCCAGGAATCTCTAAATCACTTGATTTGAATAAAGGATGAGTCTTTCTATTTAGACATTCTATTTGATTTAGTCCGGACTGATTCACAATGAATCAACTCTTTGGAACACAATGACTCCTAGCATTGATTCCGGCTGCTTTTGTCGACCTCACTGAGTAACTGGAACCTCCATGGAAACCAGACAACCTGTGAGCTCCTGTGTGACCCTGTACAAACACACACACACACATGCACATGCAGGCACACACTAAAACACTGATACACACACACACCTACACACACCTATATATATACACACACACACACGCACACAAACACACCTATACATACACCTAGATACACACACACCTATACACACACACAAAACATCTCTAATTCTGTCTCTGTCCCTCTCTGTCTCTCTCTACCCCTCTCTCACTCTGTATCTCTCTACCCCTCTCTCACTCTGTATCTCTCTACCCCTCTCTCACTCTGTATCTCTCTACCCCTCTCTCATTCTGTATCTCTCTACCCCTCTCTCATTCTGTATCTCTCTACCCCTCTCTCATTCTGTATCTCTAATTCTGTCTCTGTCCCTCTCTGTCTCTCTCTACCCCTCTCTCATTCTGTATCTCTCTACCCCTCTCTCACTCTGTATCTCTCTACCCCTCTCTCACTCTGTATCTCTCTACCCCTCTCTCACTCTGTATCTCTCTACCCCTCTCTCATTCTGTATCTCTAATTCTATTTCTGTCCCTCTCTGTCTCGCTCTCTAATTCTGTCTCTGCCCCTCTCTGTCTTTCGCTCTACCCCTCTAGGTCTCTCTCTCTACCCCTCTCTCATTCTCTCTCTCTAATTCTGTCTCTGCCCCTCTCTGTCTCTCTATCTACCCCTCTCTCATTCTCTCTCTCTAATTCTGTCTCTGTCCCTCTCTGTCTTTCGCTCTACCCCTCTCGGTCTCTCTCTCTACCCCTCTCTCATTCTCTCTCTCTAATTATGTCTCTGTCCCTATCTGTCATTCTCTCTACCCTTCTCTGTCTCTCTCTCTACCCTTCTCTCATTCTCTCTCTCTAATTCTGTCTCTGCCCCTCTCTGTCTCTCTCTCTACCCCTCTCGGTCTCTCTCTCTACCCCTCTCTCATTCTCTCTCTCTAATTATGTCTCTGTCCCTCTCTGTCTTTCTCTCTACCCCTCTCGGTCTCTCTCTCTACCCCTCTCTCATTCTCTCTCTCTAATTATGTCTCTGTCCCTATCTGTCTTTCTCTCTACCCCTCTCGGTCTCTCTCTCTACCCCTCTCTCATTCTCTCTCTCTAATTATGTCTCTGTCTCTCTCTGTCTTTCTGTGTGTGTGTGTGTGTGTGTGTGCGTGTGCGCGCGCGTTCAATAATGATCATGGTGGTTTTGTTATCGAGGTCCAAGGTTCTGTATGGCTACGTCTTTACCGTGGATACACACGGCTCCACATTTGATTAGATACCACAGCTCTGTGTGGGTGGGTGCTGGTGCCAGTGTGTGTATGACAGAGTGGACAGTGTCAGAAGGGCTAAGAGCTTATCAGTGATGGTCCGCACAGCAGAGTTCTAGAAAACTAGACAGTTGGTTTTCATACTTTATGAATTCTCAGTGTGGCTGAAGACATTTCTGCAGCCGTCACCACAACGAAATGTGTAGGAGCTTTGTACACGGAGATGCTTTGGTTGAGAATTTGTGGGAGGTGCATGTTCGGGCTGTGTGTTCCCTGCAGATGGTGATCGCAGAGCAAGATCCAAAATTCTGCATTGTTGGTTAAGTAAGCATTTCACTGCGCATGTGACACACGGACTATCACGACTCAGCTGCTTTGGACTCTGAACTGAACTGCGCTTTAGTGTCTAAAGTGTGTGTGTGTGTGTGTGACAGAGTGGTCAGTGCCAGAGCAGCAGCAGGTATAGGCTACTGTGAAGGACTGAACACTGGGGGAATGTGCCATAGCTGGTACCCACCCACCTAGGGACCAGGCAAACAACAGATGCTCCTACACAGGGGGAGTTGCTGATTCAGAGATGACCTTAACATATGCGTGTGTGTGTGTTGTGTGTGTGTGTGTGTGTGTGTGTGTGTGTGTGTGTGTGTGTGTGTGTGTGTGTGTGTGTGTGTGTGTGTAAGCTTGGGAGAGGCTTTTTGATCATGAAACCCCTATAAAACTGTGGAAAGACAATCTATGTGAAATGTTTGCTTGATCTCTTAACCATGTGTACACATGGCTAGGGTCATGTTAACGCAGTCTGTATGGATTGCCAATACACAGTACTGAATTCAGGGAGGGGGGGGGTAGCCCACCCGGGACTCGGACCTACAACCTTCTGGCTGTGAGGCAGTCATGCTATCCACAGTATCAGTGATATTCATGTTATACCACGGCTGGGGGGGGTAGCCCACCCGGGACTCGGACCTACAACCTTCTGGCTGTGAGGCAGTCATGCTATCCACAGTATCAGTGATGTTCATGTTATACCACGGCTGGGGGGGTGGGGCTTACGACCTCCCAGGCCCTTCAAAAAATGGTTGTGTTGTCATCTCTAGCTTCAAACTGAAATTCATGATATGACTGAACTGAAAAGGGAATTGAGCCCAACCCTGGTAAACATGTAGATGACCTTGACCTTGTCGACATTACAAACACGTTGGTTTACAAAAAGGTGTCCTTTTGACACATCAATGGAAATTTGACTTGGCTGTTGCATTGGTTAGGTCCACATTCTCCCTGCTTACTGACACTACATGACACTAACAGACGCCTTCACCCAAGGAGACATACAGTACAGCTGAGTACACACAGCGAGTACATACACACAGTACACACATTTGAAGTATACTATGTGATTCAGGGCGGCAGGTGGTTTTATCTCTAGTGGTTAGAGCGTTGGGCCAGTAACCGTAAGGTTGCTAGATCGAATCCCTGAGCCGATGAGGTAAAAATCTGTCATTCTGCCCCACCGTTCCTAGTCCGTCATTGTAAATAATAATTTGTTCTTAACTGACTTGCCTGGTTAAATAAAGTTAAAAAAGAAATAATAATAATAATAAATGATATGGGAATTGAACCCTTGCCGTTGTTAACACAATGCTCCTTCTTCCAACTGAGCACCACAGGGTTCAATTCTCACTAGATTTCACTTTCTTCTTTTTCTTTTATAGAATTGTAAAGCCACTTTGGGTGCTTGAAGAGCGCTACATACCATGTGTAATTATTACTATTGCTACTAACTTTGTCCCTCTCTCTCCCTCTGCTCTTCACCAGAATCCTAGAAAAGCGTCAGCCCAATGGGGAGACCATCGAGCTTTCGGCCGAGGGCCGCCCAGAGCTTGTGGAGGAGAAGGAGATGCCCGTGGTGGACTGCACCTGCTTCGGCCTTCCCCGTCGTTACATCATCGCCATCCTCTCAGGCCTGGGCTTCTGCATCTCCTTTGGCATCCGCTGCAACCTGGGCGTGGCCATCGTCAGCATGGTCAACGACCACACCGTCTGGAAGGGTAACAAGGAGGTCCTGGTGGTGAGGCACACTGTTCTGGCACTTACACTCACTCTTCTATTTTCTTCCTACACTTCTAGAACTAAAAAGGTTAATCGGCTGTCCCCATAGGAGAACCCTTTAAAAAATCATTTTCGGTTCCAGGTAGAACACTTTTGGTTCCAAGTAAAAACCCATTTGGAAAATGATTATTTTTGGTTTTGGACCTCTTTTGGAAAAAGGTTCTACCTGGAACCGAAACAGTCTCACATGGAACCAAAAAGGGCTTTCCTTTATAGGACAGCCGAAGAACCCTTGTGGAACCTTTTTGTCTAAGACTGTAGTTCTGACTTTGCTGATGGCTGCTTTATTGAGGAAAACATTTACTATGACTGTCTGTTTAATGAGGAAAACATTTACTATGACTGTCTGTTTAATGAGGAAAACATTTACTATGACTGTCTGTTTAATGAGGAAAACATTTACTATGACTGTCTGCTTTAATGAGGAAAACATTTACTATGACTGTCTGCTTTAATGAGGAAAACATTTACTATGACTGTCTGTTTAATGAGGAAAACATTTACTATGACTGTCTGTTTAATGAGGAAAACATTTACTATGACTGTCTGCTTTAATGAGGAAAACATTTACTATGACTGTCTGTTTAATGAGGAAAACATTTACTATGACTGTCTGCTTTAATGAGGAAAACATTTACTATGACTGTCTGTTTAATGAGGAAAACATTTACTATGACTGTCTGTTTAATGAGGAAAACATTTACTATGACTGTCTGCTTAATGAGGAAAACATTTACTATGACTGTCTGTTTAACGAGGAAAACATTTACTATGACTGTCTGTTTAATGAGGAAAACATTTACTATGACTGTCTGTTTAATGAGGAAAACATTTACTATGACTGTCTACTTTAATGAGGAAAACATTTACTATGACTGTCTGTTTAATGAGGAAAACATTTACTATGACTGTCTACTTTAATGAGGAAAACATTTACTATGACTGTCTGTTTAATGAGGAAAACATTTACTATGACTGTCTGCGCTAACAACCCAATGTAAATGTCTGAAAAGGGGGGGGGCTCTTTGAAGTGACCGGTGGTTCTATGTGGCACTCTTTCTTCTCAAAGAACCATTTTCTTGAAGAGGGCTTTTCCCTTCTTTCTTCACTGTCTGAATGGTAGCAAATAACCTTGCTAGCTAGTGTTGTGGGAAGAGGAGGGTTGGGGTCAGGTCAGGGGGTCAGGTCATGGGGAGGACTGGCTACAGGCCACAACAAAGGTTGTAACTTTGGGCTTGGAGACTCATAGTGTGTGTAACCTAACGTAGCAGGTGTAAAAATAAATACCTGAGCGGGGTCCACACATCCATGTTTCAGGGGAAAAGCAAGCTAGGTTGAAGATACTGTATCAATGAAAACCGCATACTTCCGGTTGTTTCCGACCTCGCTGAGGTTGGAGTGTGTCCAAGCTTTATTTTTGTGCAGAGGAAGAAGAATACCGTCAATGGACAATGTACTTTGACTTGAAAATACTTATTTATAATCACAGTCAGCACCTTTTGAAGTGTAGCCTTTATCAAGGTGTTTGGGAAGCTAACACAACTCTTCAGGTCTCAGGCAAGGTTTCTCATCACTCAAGCATCATTTAACGAACCCACTCCGCTACACATGCGTAGTCATGGGTTGTGTTCATTAGGACACGCAACGAAAAAATGCTTCAAAAATGTTCTGCAACTGAAAATCTAAATGAGCGTTTCTTATTGTACAAATCCAGGTAGTCCCTTGCTCCCAGATGGTTTTCTTCCGTTTGGTGTCTTATGAGCACAACCATGTCACTCCTCCTCTTTCTCTCCCCCCAGGCAGCACAGTTCAGCTGGGATCCAGAGACCGTGGGGATGATCCACGGGTCCTTCTTCTGGGGATACATCGTCACACAGATTCCCGGAGGTTTTATATGTCAAAAATATAAAGCTAACAAGTAAGTGCATTTTAGGATACATCGTCACACAGATTCCTGGAGGTCTCATATGTCAAAAATACTAAGCTAACAAGTATGTACGTTTTAGCATGCTTTGGGATTATTATTCCTCTATTGATTGACTGATTTCCTTATTGTATGTCAATACCTTTCCTCAAACGTGTCGGAGGTCAACTTTTTTACTACTAGGATTCATTTGACTAAAGTATACATTATATTTACAAAAATATACATTATATTTTACTAGAGTAAACATTATATTTGACTAAAGTATACATTATATTTACTAAAATATACATTCAATTTTACTAGAGTATACATTATATTTGACTAAAGTATACACTATTTTGACTAAGGTATACGTTATATTTGACTAAAGTATACATTATATTTTACTAGAGTATACATTATATTTGACTAAAGTTTACATTATATTTGACTAAAGTATACATTATTTTGACAAAAGTATACATTATATTTGACTAAAGTATACATTATATTTCCCACTTTCTCCTTTGTCCCCAAACAACATCTAATAACAGTACTGTTATGATAACATGAAGGGGTCCATTATGACTTATCCATAAGTAGTAGCCTCATCATAACAGGAGTCTGTTATCTCCTGTTTCTGTAGCAGCTTGATGAACAAGTACATCCCCTGGACAGGACATTATTCTCCATCTATCTCCTTAATGCAGAGAGCCAATGGGTCCCATGAATGGGTCCCATTCATACAGCCTTTGGTATGACTTGGCCGGGGATTGAACCCCCTACCTTCCAATCTCAGGGTGGACAGTCCTACCACAAGGCCACTCAGTTGGCTTAACTAACACATTTATAAGCGGTACAAAAACTAAGAGAACAGTATACATTGGCTACTAAACTATGGCTTCGGATGTTGCCTCAATCAAAAAGTGATGTATTCATTTTTACTAATGTATAGACGGAGCCCTTATAGTCAAGGGTTTCCATCAGACATTTTGAACTGCTACAAAGGTTGGGACAGTCTCATCAATAACACCAAAGACATTTCTCTCAGGATTGGGGTTAATTACATGTTGATATCAGTCAAATGAACTGAAAACCAGCTCATGAATTGAAATCTTTATAGAATTTAAATATTTCATCTTCATATAAAATATTTGCCAATAATTACTTCCTGAATTAAACTAAATTGAAAATTAAACTGACCCCTAATGAACCATGGTCTCTATCGCTCTCAATGGTTGAAATGAAGGCTGGTCTCTATAGCTCTCAGTGGTTGAAATGAAGGCTGGTCTCTATAGCTCTCAGTGGTTGAAATGAAGGCTGGTCTCTATAGCTCTCAGTGGTTGAAATGAAGGCTGGTCTCTATAGCTCTCTGTGGTTGAAATGAAGGCTGGTTGTGTTTGTCTCTGACTGTTTCTGTCTTGGTGTGTTTCAGCGTGTTTGGCTTTGCCATAGTGGCCACATCCACTCTCAACATGCTGATTCCATCTGCTGCTCGTACACACTACAGCTGTGTCATACTAGTCAGGATATGCCAAGGCCTCGTCGAGGTACTTAGAGTGCATCTGTCTCTCTCACTCTCTGTGTGCGTGCGTGCGTGCGTGTGTTGAATATTATGTTTGGATATTTACTGTGTGCATCACTTCATTACTTCCCTATAGGGCGTATCTTACCCAGCATGCCATGGGATCTGGGCCAAATGGGCCCCCCCTCTAGAGAGAAGTCGACTGGCCACAACAGCATTCTGTGGTAAGATACTAAAACAAATGGATTTAAACATCCTCTCATGCTCTCCCTCCCCTTTTCTCTCTCTTAAACCACACAATGAATGATAGAATTTCCCCCCAGGGATAATAAAGACTACTCTACACATTACTGGATCCAACCATTTGTGATGTTACTTGATGTTCTTGTCAAGAGGTTAGCTAAGATGTGCTTATAAACAACCTCAACATTATAGTAAAGTTCCTATTGGTAAGATCCCAAATAAATCTAGTGCAGCACATTGTCCTACATACTGTATGCATGCATTCCACAGGAGGTTGGTGGCACCTTAATTGGGGAGAATGGGTTCGTGGTAATGGCTGGAGTGGAATGGATGGAATGGTATCAAATACATGCCATTCCATTCGCTCCATTCCAGCCATTATTATGAGCAGTCCTCCCCTCTACAGCCTCCATTGATGCATTCTCAGCTGCAGGAAGTGTATGTAGCCCTTTACACTCCAGGGTCCAGGTATGAGAGATCAAAAGGGCAGATTTGGTCACTGATAAGAGCTTAAATTTGAGGCACTTTCAAATGATGCTTTTCACTAAACCAGATGGAGATTTGTAATGGACTGTTGTTGGATTGTAGTGGACCGTTGTTGGATTGTAATGGATCGTTGTTGGATTGTAATGGATCGTTGTTGGATTGTAGTGGATCGTTGTTGGATTGTAGTGGATCGTTGTTGGATTGTAATGGATCGTTGTTGGATTGTAGTGGATCGTTGTTGGATTGTAGTGGATCGTTGTTGGATTGTAGTGGACTGTTGTTGGATTGTAGTGGATCGTTGTTGGATTGTAGGGGACCGTTGTTGGATTGTAGTGGACTGTTGTTGGATTGTAATGGATCGTTGTTGGATTGTAGTGGATCGTTGTTGGATTGTAATGGATCGTTGTTGGATTGTAATGGATTGTTGTTGGATTGTAGTGGATCGTTGTTGGATTGTAGTGGATCGTTGTTGGATTGTAGTGAACTGTTGTTGGATTGTAATGGATCGTTGTTGGATTGTAGGGGACCGTTGTTGGATTGTAGTGGACTGTTGTTGGATTGCATAACATTGTGTGATGGTGGGGATTAATTGTGTGATGGTGGGGATTTTTATTTATTTATTTCACCTTTATTTAACCAGATAGGCAAATTGAGAACAAGTTCTCATTTACAATTGCGACCTGGCCAAGATAAAGCAAAGCAGTTTGACACATACAACGACACAGAGTTACACATGGAGTAAAACAAACATACAGTCAATAATACAGTATAAACAAGTTTATATACGATGTGAGCAAATGAGGTGAGGTAAAGGCAAAAAGGCCATGGTGGCGAAGTAAATACAATATAGCAAGTAAAACACTGGAATGGTAGATTTGCAGTGGAAGAATGTGCAAAGTAGAAATAGAAATAATGGGGTGCAAAGGAGCTAAATAAATAAATAAATACAGTAGGGAAAGAGGTAGTTGTTTGGGCTAAATTATAGATGGGCTATGTACAGGTGCAGTAATCTGAGCTGCTCTGACAGCTGGTGCTTAAAGCTAGTGAGGGAGATAAGTGTTTCCAGTTTCAGAGATTTTTGTAGTTCGCTCCAGTCATTGGCAGCAGAGAACTGGAAGGAGAGGCGGCCAAAGGAGGAATTGTTTTTGGGGGGACCAGAGAGATATACCTGCTGGAGCGTGTGCTACAGGTGGGTTCTGCTAAGGTGACCAGTGCGCTGAGATAAGGGTGGACTTTACCTAGCAGGGTCTTGTAGATGACCTGGAGCCAGTGGGTTTGGCGATGAGTATGAAGCGAAGGCCAGCCAACGAGAGCGTACAGGTCGCAGTGGTGGGTAGTATATGGGGCTTTGGTGACAAAACGGATGGCACTGTGATAGACTGCATCCAATTTATTAAGTAGGGTATTGGAGGCTATATTGTAAATTACATCGCCAAAGTCGAGGATCGGTAGGATGGTCAGTTTTACGAGGGTATGTTTGGCAGCATGAGTGAAGGATGCTTTGTTGCGAAATAGAAAGCCAATTCTAGATTTAACTTTGGATTGGAGATGTTTGATGTGAGTCTGGAAGGAGAGTTTACAGTCTAACCAGACACCTAGGTATTTGTAGTTGTCCACATATTCTAAGTCAGAACCGTCCAGAGTAGTGATGCTGGACGGGCGGGCAGGTGCAGGCAGCGATCAGTTGAAGAGCATGCATTTAGTTTTACTTGTATTTAAGAGCAGTTGGAGGCCAGTGAAGGAGAGCTGTATGGCATTGAAGCTTGTCTGGAGGGTTGTTAACAAAGTGTCCAACGAAGGGCCAGAAGTATACAGAACAGTGTCATCTGCGTAGAGGTGAATCAGAGACTCACCAGCAGCAAGAGTGACATCATTGATGTATACAGAGAAGAGAGTTGGCCCGAGAATTGAATCCTGTGGCACCCCCATAGAGACTGGCAGAGGCCCAGACAACAGGCCCTCCGATTTGACAGAAGTATTTGGTGAAACAGCCGAGGCAATCATTTGAGAGACCAAGGCTATCGAGTCTGCCGATGAGGATGTGGTGATTGACAGAGTCGAAAGCCTTGGCCAGGTCAATGAATACGGCTGCACAGTATTGTTTCTTATCGATGGCGGTTAAGATATCGTTTAGGATCTTGAGCGTGGCTGAGGTGCACCCATGACCAGCTCTGAAACCAGATTGCATAGCGGAGAAGGTGCGGTGGGATTCGAAATGGTCGGTGATCTGTTTGTTGACTTGGCTTTCGAAGACCTTAGAAAGGCAGGGTAGGATAGATTTAGGTCTGTAGCAGTTTGGGTCAAGAGTGTGTCCCCCCTTTGAAGAGGGGGATGACCGCAGCTGCTTTCCAATCTTTGGGAATCTTAGACGACACGAAAGAGAGATTGAACAGGCTAGTAATAGGGGGTGCAACAATTTCGGCAGATCATTTTTAGAAAGAAAGGGTCCAGATTGTCTAGCCCGGCTGATTTGTAGGGATCCAGATTTTGCAGCTCTTTCAGAACATCAGCTGACTGGATTTGGGAGAAGGAGAAATGGGTAAGGCTTGGGCAGGTTGCTGTGGGGGGTGCATTGCTGTTGACCAGGGTAGGGGTAGCCAGGTGGAAAGCATGGCCAGCCGTAGAAAAATGCTTATTGAAATTCGCAATTATAGTGGATTTATCGGTGGTGACAGTTTCTTATCCTCAGTGCAGTGGGCAGCTGGGAGGAGGTGTTCTTATTCTCCATGGACTTTACAGTGTCCCAGAACTTTTTTGAGTTTGTGTTGCAGGAAGCAAATTTCTGCTTGATAAAGCTATCCTTGGCTTTTCTAACTTCACTGAAAAGTTGCATATCACGGGGGCTGTTTGATGCTAATGCAGAACGCCACAGGGTGTTATTGTGTTGGTTAAGGGCAGTCAGGTCTGGAGAGAACCAAGGGCTATATCTGTTCCTGGTTCTAAATTTCTTGAATGGGGCATGCTTATTTAAGATGGTGAGGAAGGCATTTTTAAAAAATAACCAGGTATCCTCTACTGACGGGATGAGGTCAATATCCCCCCAGGATACCCAGGCCAGGTCGATTAGAAAGGCCTGCTCGCTGAAGTGTTTCAGGGAGCGTTTGTCAGTGATGAGTGGAGATCGTTTGACCACTGACCCATTACGGATGCAGGCAATGAGGCAGTGATCGCTGAGATCTTGGTTGAAAATAGCAGAGGTGTATTTAGAGGGCAAGTTGGTTAGGATGATATCTATGAGGGTGCCCATGTTTACTGCTTTGGGGTGGTACCTGGTAGGTTCATTGATAATTTGTGTGAGATTGAGGGCATCAAGTTTAGATTGTAGCAGGGCTGGGGTGTTAAGCAAGTCCCAGTTTAGGTCACCTAGCAGCACGAGCTCTGAAGATAGATGGGGGGCAATCAGTTCACATATGCAAATGCAGGGCTTTGTTCCAAATAAAATGTTTCACCTAGCCCAAATGTTGCATGAATATTCTTATTATGTCACTGAATGTATCCAGCATATTTCCAGATTATATTATTGACAAATGCTGTGAAAAGTCCAGTAAATGTAAATATCAACAGTAATGTATTTGCTTGGATTGTATCCTCACCTTTGTTCTGTTTTCCCTTTCAACTGCTACCATGGTTATGCTTTTTAAATGTCTTCTCTTTCAACTGCTACCATGGTTATGCTTTTTAAATGTCTTCTCATTCCACTGCTACCATGGTTATGCTTTTTAAATGTCTTCTCTTTCCACTGCTACCATGGTTATGCTTTTTAAATGTCTTCTCTTTCCACTGCTACCATGGTTATGCTTTTTAAATGTCTTCTCTTTCAACTGCTACCATGGTTATGCTTTTTAAATGTCTTCTCTTTCAACTGCTACCATGTTTATGCTTTTTAAATGTCTTCTCTTTCAACTGCTACCATGGTTATGCTTTTTAAATGTCTTCTCTTTCAACTGCTACCATGGTTATGCTTTTTAAATGTCTTCTCTTTCAACTGCTACCATGGTTATGCTTTTTAAATGTCTTCTCTTTCAACTGCTACCATGGTTATGCTTTTTAAATGTCTTCTCTTTCAACTGCTACCATGGTTATGCTTTTTAAATGTCTTCTCTTTCAACTGCTACCATGGTTATGATTTTTAAATGTCTTCTCTTTCAACTGCTACCATGGTTATGCTTTTTAAATGTCTTCTCTTTCCACTGCTACCATGGTTATGCTTTTTAAATGTCTTCTCTTTCAACTGCTACCATGGTTATGCTTTTTAAATGTCTTCTCTTTCAACTGCTACTGTCACGTCTAATCAAGGTGGGTGGAATCAGGCGCAGAGAGCAGATAGCGATATAAAGTTTTATTCTCCGGCGAACAAAACACTGTCAACCCAAACACACACAGGGTGAAATTATCCAACACAGGATAACAGACTAACCGGAGAATAAGAAACACAAAAACACAGATAGACGAAATCAATGACAACATAAACAATCCCGCACAAAACAAGGGTGGGACAACCTACATTATATACCGACACTAATTAACTAAACAACACAGGTGCAACCAATCAGACAAAACCAACAGATACACGAAAAGGGATCGGTAGTGGCTAGTAGGACGGTGACGACGACCGCCGAGCACCGCCCGAACGGGCAGGAGAGCCAACCTCGGCGGAAGTCGTGACAGTACCCCCCCCCCCCCCCCCCGACGCACCGTCCTCGAGGACGACCCGGAGGACGAGGTGCTGGGCTATCCGGGTGGAGGCGGTGGAAATCTATCAGGAGAGAAGGGTCCAAAATGTCCCTCACCGGAACCCAGCATCTCTCCTCCGGGCCGTACCCCTCCCAGTCCACGAGGTACTGTAGGCCCCCCACCCGGCGTCTCGAATCCAGAATGCCTCGAACTGTATACGCCGGGGGCCCCTCGATGTCCAGAGGGGGCGGAGGGACCTCAGACACCTCACCTTCTTGCAGGGGACCAGCCACCACCGGCCTGAGGAGAGACACATGAAACGAGGGGTTAATACGGTAATACCTAGGAAGTTGTAACCTATAACACACCTCGTTTATTCTCCTCAGGACTTTGAACAGCCCCACACACTGCGGCCCCAGCTTCCGACAGGGCAGGCGGAGAGACAGGTTTCGGGTCGAGAGCCAGACCCTGTCCCCGGTGCAAACACGGGGGTCTCACTGCGGTGTTGGTCAGCGCTCCTCTTCTGCCGTTCTCCCGCTAACCGTAATGAGTCCTGAACGGCTTTCCAAGTGTCCTTGGAGCGCTGTACCCATTCCTCCACCGCAGGAGCCTCAGTCTGACTCTGATGCCATGGAGCCAGGACCGGCTGGTAACCTAACACACACTCAAAAGGAGACAAGTTAGTAGAGGAGTGGCGTAAGGAGTTCTGGGCTAGTTCGGCTCATGGAACATACCTAGCCCACTCACCAGGCCGGTCCCGGCAATAGGACCGCAGAAACCTGCCCACATCCTGGTTAAGGCGCTCCACCTGCCCATTACTCTCGGGGTAAAAACCTGAGGTTAAGCTAACCGAGACCCCCAGTCTCTCCAGAAACGCCCTCCACACTCTGGACGTGAATTGGGGACCCCAATCAGAGACGATGTCCTCAGGCACCCCATAGTGCCGGAAGACATGGGTAAACAAAGCCTCAGCAGTCTGCAGGGCCGTAGGAAGACCGGGCAACGGAATGAGACGACAGGACTTAGAAAACCGATCCACAACGACCAGGATCGTAGTACTTCCCTGGGACGGGGGAAGGTCGGTAAGAAAATCCACCTATAAATGTGTCCACGGCCGTTGTGGAACGGGGAGGGGTTGTAATTTCCCTCTAGGTAGGTGCCGAGGAGCCTTGCTCTGAGCACACACTGAGCAGGAGGAGACATAAAATCTCACGTCTTTAGCCAGTGTGGGCCACCAGTATCTCCCTCTCAGACTCTGCACTGTCCTCTTAATACCAGGATGACCCGAGGAGGGAAGAGTATGAGCCCACCTAATCAGCTTGTCCCGGACTACCCTCGGCACGTACTTAGTCCCTACTGGACAGTTAGGAGGAGCCGGTTCTGACCGTGAGGCCCTCTCTATCTCAGCGTCCACCTCCCATACCACCGGTGCCACGAGACATGACGGTGGAATGATGGGAGTTGGCTCTACTGACCGTTCCTCGGTATCATAGAGGCGAGACAGTGCGTCAGCTTTGGTGTTTTGGGAGCCTGGCCGATATGTGAGGGTAAACTGGAACCTATTAAAAAACATGGCCCATCTAGCCTGACGTGGATTTAGTCTCTTAGCTGCCCGGATGTACTCGAGATTACGATGGTCAGTCCAGATGAGAAAAGGGTATTTAGCCCCCTCAAGCCAATGTCTCCACACCTTCAGAGCCTTGACTACAGCTAACAACTCCCGGTCCCCCACATCATAGTTTCGCTCCGCTGGGCTGAGCTTGCTCGAAAAAAAAGCACACGGACGGAGTTTGGATGGCACGCCCAAGCGTTGGGACAGCATGGCTCCAACCCCAGCCTCGGACGCATCCACCTCCACTATGAACGCTAAAGAGGGGTCCGGATGCGCCAACACAGGCGCATTGGTGAACAGCTCCTTCAGACGACTGAAAGCTCTGCCCGCCTCTGCTGACCAGCGCAAGCGCACCAGTCCCCCCTTCAGCAGTGAGGTGATGGGAGCAGCCACCTGACCAAAACCCCGGATAAACCTCCGGTAGTAATTGGCAAACCCTAAAAACCGCTGCACTTCTTTCACCGTGGTCGGAGTCGGCCAATTACGCACGGCTGTAACGCGATCATCCTCCATCACCACCCCGGAGGTGGAAATACGATACCCCAGGAAGGAAACGGACTGTTTGAAAAACTCACATTTCTCCGCCTTGCAATACAGGTCATGCTCCAGTAGTCGCTCAAGTACCTTACACACCAGAGACACATGCTCTGCGCGTGTGGTCGAATAGATCAAAATGTCATCAATGTACACTACCACTCCCTGCCCGAGCAGGTCTCGGAGAATCTCATCTACGAAGGATTGGAAAACGGCTGGAGCATTCTTCAACCCGTATGGCATGACGCAGTACTCATAATGACCAGAAGTAGTACTAAATGCGGTTTTCCACTCATCTCCTCCCCGGATACGTACCAGATTATACGCGCTCCTCAGGTCCAGTTTTGTGAAGAATCGCGCCCCGTGAAATGATTCCATTGCCGTAGCGATGAGAGGTAGTGGGTAACTAAACCCCACTGTGATGGAATTTAGACCTCTATAATCAATGCACGGACGCAGACCTCCATCCTTCTTCTTCACAAAAAAGAAGCTTGAGGAGACGGGTGATATGGAGGGCTGAATGTACCCCTGTCCCAGTGATTCGGAAACATATGTTTCCATCGCAACTGTCTCCTCCTGGGACAATGGATACACGTGACTCCTAGGAAGTGCAGCGTTTTCCAGAAGGTTTATCGCACAGTCCTCTCGACGATGAGGTGGTAATTGGGTCGCCTTCCCTTTACTGAAAGCGATAGCCAAATCGGCATATTCAGAGGGAATGCGCACGGTGGAAACTTGGTCTGGACTCTCCACCGTAGTCGCACCAACGGCAACTCCTATACACCTACCTGAACACTCCTCTGACCACCCCTTAAGAGCCCCCTGTCGCCAGAAAATCACTGGGCTGTGTTGAGCTAACCAGGGAACCCCCAACACCACTGGAAACGCAGGTGAATCTATAAGGAACAGGCTAATCTGCTCCTTATGATCACCCTGCGTTACCATGTCCAGTGGCACCGTAGCCTCCCTAATCACTCCTGACCCTAATGGTCGGCTATCTAAGGAGTGCACGGGGAAAGGTTGATCTAACGACACCAGGGGAATCCCTAGCCTTAACGCAAGCCCACGATCCATGAAATTCCCAGCTGCGCCTGAATCGACTAGCGCCTTATGCTGTAGAGGGGGAAAACCCAGGGAAAGAAGTCAATACATACACATGACCGACAGGAAGCTCTGGGTGAGTCTGGTGCTTACTCACCTGGGGTGATCGAGCAGTGCTCCGCCTGTCCTCCCGACTCCCAGACGAGTTCCTCCAGCACCGGTCGGACGTGTGCCCTCGTCGACCACAACTGGTACAGGAGGACACTCCTCCTCCGGTCCCCCTTGAAGCCGTACCTCCTAATTCCATAGGGATAGGAACAGGGGGGCTGGGGATAGGAAACGACAGGACCTGATCCGAACGCCTGCGAGCAGCCAGCAGGTTGTCGAGACGGATAGCCAGATCGATAAGTCCATCCAGTGTGAATGTGGTGTCCCGACGTGCCAGCTCCCTGCGGACATCCTCACTGAGACTACATCTAAAATGATCAATCAAGGCCCTGTCGTTCCATCCTGATCCTGCTGCCAAAGTCCTAAATTCTAGGGCAAAATCCTGTACGCTTCTCGTCTCCTGACGCAGGTGAAACAGCCGTTCACCCGCCGCCCGACCCTCGGGTGGATGGTCAAAAACAGCTCGGAATCGGCGGGTGAACTCTGGGTAATTATCCTTAGCCGAGTCCGGACCATTCCACACTGCGTTGGCCCACTCGAGGGCTCGCCCAGTCAAGCAGGAGACGAGGGCGCACACGCTCTCCTCTCCAGAGGGAGCAGGACGCACGGTAGCCAGGTATAGTTCCAGCTGAAGGAGGAAACCCTGGCACCCAGCCGCCGATCCGTCAAACTCCCGTGGGAGTGTCAGCCGAAGAGCCCCAGAGCCAGATGTGGTCGCAGAAACATGAGGTGCTGGAGAAGGGGTTGCTAGAGATGAGGTGGGGAGGCCACTCCTCTCCCACCGATCCATTCTCTCCATCATTTGGTCCATTGCAGAACCAATCCGGTGAAGCACGCTGGTATGATGGAGGACCCTCTCTTCCATCGATGGGAGAGGAGACGCTGCTGCTCCTGCTGATTCCATGGTGGTGCGGGATTCTGTCACGTCTAATCAAGGTGGGTGGAATCAGGCGCAGAGAGCAGATAGCGATATAAAGTTTTATTCTCCGGTGAACAAAACACGGTCAACCCAAACACACACAGGGTGAAATTATCCAACACAGGATAACAGACTAACCGGAGAATAAGAAACACAAAAACACCAATAGACGAAATGAATGACAACATAAACAATCCCGCACAAAACAAGGGTGGGACAACCTACATTATATACAGACACTAATTAACTAAACAACACAGGTGCAACCAATCAGACAAAACCAACAGATACACGAAAAGGGATCGGTAGTGGCTAGTAGGACGGTGACGACGACCGCCGAGCACCGCCCGAACGGGCAGGAGAGCCAACCTCGGCGGAAGTCGTGACAGCTACCATGGTTATGCTTTTTAAATGTCTTCCCTTTCAACTGCTACCATGGTTATGCTTTTTAAATGTCTTCCCTTTCAACTGCTACCATGGTTATGCTTTTTAAATGTCTTCTCTTTCCACTGCTACCATGGTTATGCTTTTTAAATGTCTTCTCTTTCAACTGCTACCATGGTTATGCTTTTTAAATGTCTTCTCTTTCAACTGCTACCATGGTTATGCTTTTTAAATGTTTTCTGTTAGAAACATTTCTGTTTGTCCCTGTCCGCATACAGTATGTAACGGGTTATAACTGTAATGCTGTGAATCAGTGGAGGCTGTTGAGGGGAGGACGGCTCATAAAAATGTCTGGAACGGAGCGAATGGAATGGCATCAAACACATGGAAACCATATGTTTGATGTATCTCATACCATTCCACCGATTCCGCTCCAGCCATTACCACGAGCCCATCCTCCCCAATTAAGGTGCCACCAACCTCCTGTGCTGTTACTTTTCATAGACATTGACAATGAACAGGACTTGTCAATGTGTAAACATTAGTGAAGCCATCTTATCAGTTTAGGAGGCAGCATAATATTTTCTAGCAAAGAGCTAATTAACTGTTCTTACTGTAAGTTAATTGTTTCTCTCCACAGTTAGTTGGCTAGGTTAGCTAGTTAGTTAGTTCGTTAGTTCGTTAGTTGGCTAGGTTAGTTCATTAGCTTGCTAGCTAATCTCGAAACCCAGAAACAAATATTGCGTGAGCTAGCTAGCTATTGCTACTGACTTTGATTGTGGGTGCTGAGGTGTTCAGATCTGGCCTGACTGAGGCATTACACAACAACAATAGAAACATCAATGTTTCATATTTCTGTGTCTTGCTCTTTCTTTGTGTCACAGGTTCCTATGCGGGAGCTGTGGTGGCCATGCCTCTTGCTGGGGTGTTGGTTCAGTATGTAGGGTGGCCTTCAGTCTTCTACGTCTATGGTGAGTAAAACCAACCGGGCAGTACCGAGTTTAACTGTCTCATCGCCATACAGGTCCCCTAAGATAAACCCCAGCAAGCTTAGCCTAGTGGTTAGAGCGTTGGACTAGTAACCGGAAGGTTGCAAGTTCAAATCCCAGAGCTGACAAGGTACAAATCTGTCATTCTGCCCCTGAACAGGCTGTTCTTAACTGACTTGCCTAGTTAAATAAAGGTAAAATACAAAAAAAAATTACAGTGGGTGGCCCCTGCTCAGCTGCCTACTGCCCATGACCCAGTGTTGGTAGCCCAGACTATTGAAAGTGGTATGCTGACTACTCAGTTAGCCAGTGCTACCCTCCTTTGGGGAGCTAGCGGTATAGCACCAGTTCATAGGAGGAGAGCGGTAGAGACATGGGTCTTGCTAAGCTTGCTGGGTATTTTTTCTGTGACAATGACATCCAAACTGACACAATTTATGTTATTGCAAACGTGTCATCACTGTAGTGTACTGTAGAGACCATTCTCCCGACCCTACCTTTCTCCCTACTCCACCCTTCTCATTTCCTACCCTTCTCTCCCCTCTTTACCTCTCTTCCACTCTCCTCCTCTCTCTCTGCTCTCTCTCTCCATTTGACCTCTCTCCTCTCTCGCGCCTCTTTAACTCTACCTCTCTCCTCCTCTCTCTCCCCTCTTTACCTCTCTACCGCTCTCCTCCTCTCTCTCCCTCTTACCTCTCTACCTATCTCCTCCTCTCTCTCCCCCTTTACCTCTCTACCTCTCTCCTCCTCTCCCCCCTTTACCTCTCTACCTCTCTCCTCCTCTCTCTCCCCCCTCTACCTCTCTTCTCCTCTCTCTCACCACTTTACCTCTCTACCTCTCTCCTCCTCTCTCTCCCCCTTTACCTCTCTACCGCTCTCCTCCTCTCTCTCCCTCTTACCTCTCTACCTCTCTCCTCCTCTCCCCCTTTACCTCTCTACCTCTCCCCTCCTCTCTCTCCTCTTTACCTCTCTACCTCTCTCCTGCTTTCTCTCTCCTCTTTACCTCTCTACCTCTCTCCTCCTCTCTCTCCCCCTTTACCTCTCTACCTCTCTTCTCCTCTCTCTCCCCTCTTTACCTCTCTACTCTCTCCTCCTCTCTCTCCCCCTTTACCTCTCTACCTCTCTCCTCCTCTCCCCCTTTACCTCTCTACCTCTCCCCTCCTCTCTCTCCTCTTTACCTCTCTACCTCTCTCCTGCTTTCTCTCTCCTCTTTACCTCTCTACCTCTCTCCTCCTCTCTCTCCCCCTTTACCTCTCTACCTCTCTTCTCCTCTCTCTCCCCTCTTTACCTCTCCACCTCTCTCCTCCTCTCTCTCCCCCTTTACCTCTCTACCTCTCTCCTCCTTCTCCTCTTTACCTCTCTTCCTCTTTCCTCCTCTCTCCTCTCTCTCTCCTCTTTATCTCTCTACCTCTGTCATCCTCTCTCTCCCCCTTTACCTCTCTCCTCCTCTCTCTCCCTCTCCCTCCCTCTCCCAGGCAGTTTTGGGATAGCATGGTATCTCTTCTGGATCCTGGTGTCGTATGAAAGCCCGGCAGCCCACCCCACTATCACCCCTGAGGAGAGGAAGTACATTGAGGAAGCCATCGGAGAGTCAGCAGGTTTTGCCAATCCTCTACAGGTAAGCACCAAGACGCATGAAACATTTTATTTCAAACAAACTGCACTGTCTCACACACACACACACACACACACACACACACACACACACACACACACTCCACCACTTTTCTTTTTGCTTGTGACTTGTGCACACACACATGCGCACACACACACACACACACACACACACACACACACACACACACACACACACACACACACACACACACACACACACACACAAACACAACACACACACACACACACACACACACACACACACACACACACACACACACCACATCCCTCTATAATTTCACTTTTTTTGCTGTGTGAGGGCTGGTGAGGACTGTGAGCACAACCATCTCTAATTCCTCCTTGTTGCAGAAATTCAAAACCCCATGGAGAGCATTCTTCACGTCCATGCCGGTGTACGCCATTATCGTAGCCAACTTCTGCAGGAGCTGGACTTTCTACCTGCTTCTCATCAGCCAGCCGGCCTACTTTGAGGAAGTGTTTGGCTTTGAGATCAGCAAGGTGAGACAGAGTTTTAATTATGAATTAACCCCTATCCCCTATTACCTATCCCCTATCCCCTAGCCTCTATCCCCCTAGCCTAGCCCCTAGCCTCTATCCCCTAGCCTAGCCCCTATCCCCTGGCCCCTATCCCCTAGCCCCTAGCCTCTATCCCATAGCCCCTAGCCTCTATCCCATAGCCCCTATCCCCTAGCCTAGCCTCTATCCCCTACCCTAGCCCCTATCCCCTAGCCTAGCCCCTATCCCCTAGCCTAGCACCTATCCCCTAGCCTCTATCCCCTAGCCTAGCCCCTATCCCCTAGCCCCTAGCCTATCCCCTAGCCTATCCCCTATCCCCTAGCCTAGCCCCTGTCCCCTAACCTAGCCCCTATCCCCTAGCCTAGCCCCTATCCCCTAACCTAGCCCCTATCCCCTAGCCTAGCCCCTATCCCCTAGCCTAGCCCCTATCCCCTAGCCTCTATCCCCCTAGCCTAGCCCCTAGCCTCTATCCCCTAGCCTAGCCCCTATCCCCTGGCCCCTATCCCCTAGCCTCTATCCCATAGCCCCTAGCCTCTATCCCATAGCCCCTATCCCCTAGCCTAGCCTCTATCCCCTACCCTAGCCCCTATCCCCTACCCTAGCCCCTATCCCCTAGCCTAGCACCTATCCCCTAGCCTCTATCCCCTAGCCTAGCCCCTATCCCCTATCCCTAGCCCCTAGCCTAGCCCCTATCCCCTAGCCTATCCCCTATCCCCTAGCCTAGCCCCTGTCCCCTAACCTAGCCCCTATCCCCTAGCCTAGCCCCTATCCCCTAACCTAGCCCCTATCCCCTAGCCTAGCCCCTATCCCCTAGCCTAGCCCCTATCCCCTAGCCTCTATCCCCCTAGCCTAGCCCCTAGCCTCTATCCCCTAGCCTAGCCCCTATCCCCTGGCCCCTATCCCCTAGCCCCTAGCCTCTATCCCATAGCCCCTAGCCTCTATCCCATAGCCCCTATCCCCTAGCCTAGCCTCTATCCCCTACCCTAGCCCCTATCCCCTAGCCTAGCCCCTATCCCCTAGCCTAGCACCTATCCCCTAGCCTCTAGCCCCTAGCCTAGCCCCTATCCCCTAGCCTATCCCCGATCCCCTAGCCTAGCCCCTGTCCCCTAACCTAGCCCCTATCCCCTAGCCTAGCCCCTATCCCCTAACCTAGCCCCTATCCCCTAGCCTAGCCCCTATCCCCTAGCCTAGCCCCTATCCCCTAGCCTCTATCCCCCTAGCCTAGCCCCTAGCCTCTATCCCCTAGCCTAGCCCCTATCCCCTGGCCCCTATCCCCTAGCCCCTAGCCTCTATCCCATAGCCCCTATCCTCTATCCCATAGCCCCTATCCCCTAGCCTAGCCTCTATCCCCTACCCTAGCCCCTATCCCCTAGCCTAGCCCCTATCCCCTAGCCTAGCACCTATCCCCTAGCCTCTATCCCCTAGCCTAGCCCCTATCCCCTAGCCCCTAGCCTATCCCCTATCCCTAGCCCCTAACCTAGCCCCTATCCCCTAGCCTAGCCCCTATCCCCTAGCCTAGCCCCTATCCCCTAACCTAGCCCCTATCCCCTGGCCTCTAACCCCTAGCCCAGAGAAAAACAACTGGTGGTCTACGGGTTAAATTTGGCCCACCATAGTTTCACATTTTTTGTTTTTGTGAAGAAAACAGGCATGGGCATGGGAAACATATGTTTACATTTACAAAGAAAGTGAAATAGATAATAAACTAAAGTGAAATAAACAATCAAAAATTAACATGACACATTACACTGACACGTTTCAAAGGAATAGACACATTTCAAATGTCATATTATGGCTATATACAGTGTTATATTGATGTGAAAAATAAATAAACATAAATAAACATAAATATAAACATAAATAAATATGGGTTGTGGTGTTTGTTCTTCACTGGTTGACCTTTTCTTGTGGCAAAATGTCACAAATCTTGCTGCTATGACACACTGTGGTATTTCACCCAGTAGATATGGGAGTATAGAAAAATTGGGTTTGTTTTGGAATTCTTTGTGGGTCATTGTGATCTGAGGGAAATATGTGTATCTAATATGGTCATACATTTGGCAGGAGGTTAGGAAGTGCAGCTCAGTTTCCACCTCATTTTGTGGGCAGTGAGCACATAGCCTGTTTTCTCTTGAGAGTCATGTCTGCCTACGGGAGCCTTTCTCAATAGCAAGGCTATGCTCACTGAGTCTGTACAGTACATAGTCAAAATGTATGTCAGTCACAGTGGTCAGGTATTCTGCCACTGTGTTCTCTCTGTTTAGGGACAAATAGCATTCCAGTTTGCTCTGTTTTTTGGTAAATTCTTTCCAATGTGTAATTATCTTTTTGTTTTCTCAATGATTCGGTTTGGTCTAATTGTGTTGCTGTCCTGGGGATCTGTGGGGTCTGTTTATGTTTGTGATGGCTTTGTTCTAGAAGGTTGGGGAATTGCTTCGTTTTAGGTGGAATTTAACTATTTTAACTATTTTCTGGATTTTGATAATTAGGGGGTATCGTCCTCATTCTGTTCTGCATGCATTGTTTGATGTTTTAAGTTGTACACAGAGGATGTTTTTGCAGAAGTCTGCATGCAGAGTCTTAATTTGGTGTTTGTTCCATTTTGTGAATTCTCTCTCTCTCTGTCAGGTGGGGATGGTGTCGGCCTTGCCACATCTGGTGATGACCATCATTGTGCCCATCGGGGGACAGCTGGCCGACTACCTTCGAACACACAACATCATGACCACCACCAACGTCAGGAAGCTCATGAACTGTGGAGGTGAGAGCCCACTCCACAGTGAACTTTCCCCTATATAGACACAGATATGGGGTCAGTTTTGCATTTCCCTCACTAATGGTTCAAGTTAGGATCGGGGGAGGGGAAGTTGATCCTAGATCTGTACTTAAGGGAAACTTGGATTCGAAAACAATCACAATTTTTTATTAACTCCCATATCTACTGTGTGAAATACCACAGTGTGCATCACAGCAGCAAGATTTGTCACCTGTTGCCACAAGAAAAGGGCAACCAGTGAAGAACAAGTGTAATGTTTAGAACAAGTGTAATGTGAGTTTAATGTTTACTGTTGTTTTTTATAGTTTGTTTCACTTTGGTTTATTATCTACTTCACTTGCTTTGGCAATGTTAACATATGTCTCCCATGCCAATAAAGCCCTTGAATTGAATTGAAAAGTAGGGGAGAAAGTGGGTGGAGAGAGAGAGGAGGATGGATAAAGTGGAGTGGGAGGGAGGACAAATAGAGAGGTTTTTAGCTGAGCAGGGGGAGGGAGAGACTGAGGCAGAGAGGGGTGGGTCGTGTTGCAGGATAACTTTTATGCAATACACTTCATTTCAAACTTGTAGTGTAATTTCAGATTCAACCTTTCAAAAACTGTCCATGAATTCTAATCCACATAATAATTCACATTTCCTGTTGCTGCTGGATTAGTTTCATGTAACAGTATAACTTTAGACCGTCCCCTCGCCCATACCCGGGCGCGAACCAGGGACCCTCTGCACACATCAACAGTCACTTTTGAAGCATCGTTACCCATCGCTCCACAAAAGCCGCGGCTCTTGCAGAGCAAGGGGAACTACTACTTCAAGGTCTCAGAGCAAGTGACGTCACTGATTGAAACGCTATTTAGCGCGCACACCGCTAACTAAGCTAGCCCTTTCACATCCGTTACACTGTAGCAAACTGGCTCAAATGAAAATCCTGTAGTTATAAGGGAGGAGAGAGAGAGAGAGAGAGGGGGACAGAGAGAGTGAGGGACAAAGAGAGAGAGAGGGACAGAGAGAGAGAGGGAGAGGGAAGGCCCAAACAGCTGATGACGAAGATGTGTGATTGTGAGTGTAAAATAAAGTGTGTGACTGTGGCGGCAGCTTGTTCATGAGGGCATCATGTGTGTAAAAGCAGTATTAAAGTGCCTGAGAGAGCACGGTGTATGACGGTCGCAGCACACAGACATGTTCTGCTGCTGTGAGCTAGTGGTAGTGGTGCGCTAGCCGGGATCAAACTGATGATTCTACAGCTGGGACTGCGCTAACACAAGCATGCTGTGTACGCATCACTGGCCCCTCTGCTAATGAGAGCAGTCTCACAGAATAGAACAGGAGATAGGTAACTCTCAGTGCCAGAACTACGTTAGCTCAACGTTAGCTCAACGTCCCAACACAACCTATTTGTGTCAGAGAGGGGAAGAACAAAACCATCGAACCAATAAAAAGGAATGCAGAACGTTCTATAATTGTTATATAAACAGAAGGAATGCAGAACGTTCTATAATTGTTATATAAACAGAAGGAATGCAGAACGTTCTATAATTGTTATATAAAACAGAAGGAATGCAGAACGTTCTCTAATTGTTATATAAAACAGAAGGAATGCAGAACATTCTATAATTGTTATATAAAACAGAAGGAATGCAGAACGTTCTATAATTGTTATATAAACAGAAGGAATGCAGAACGTTCTATAATTGTTATATAAACAGAAGGAATGCAGAACATTCTATAATTGTTATATAAAACAGAAGGAATGCAGAACGTTCTCTAATTGTTATATAAAACAGAAGGAATGCAGAACATTCTATAATTGTTATATAAAACAGAAGGAATGCAGAACGTTCTATAATTGTTATATAAACAGAAGGAATGCAGAACGTTCTATAATTGTTATATAAACAGAAGGAATGCAGAATGTTCTCTAATTGTTAAATAAAACAGAAGGAATGCAGAACGTTCTCTAATTGTTATATAAACAGAAGGAATGCAGAACATTCTATAATTGTTATATAAACAGAAGGAATGCAGAACATTCTATAATTGTTATATAAACAGAAGGAATGCAGAACATTCTATAATTGTTATATAAACAGAAGGAATGCAGAACGTTCTATAATTGTTATATAAACAGAAGGAATGCAGAACGTTCTCTAATTGTTATATAAACAGAAGGAATGCAGAACATTCTATAATTGTTATATAAACAGAAGGAATGCAGAACGTTCTATAATTGTTAAATAAAACAGAAGGAATGCAGAACGTTCTATAATTGTTATATAAACAGAAGGGATGCAGAACGTTCTATAATTGTTAAATAAAACAGAAGGAATGCAGAACGTTCTATAATTGTTATATAAAACAGAAGGAATGCAGAACGTTCTATAATTGTTATATAAACAGAAGGAATGCAGAACGTTCTCTAATTGTTATATAAACAGAAGGAATGCAGAACATTCTATAATTGTTATATAAACAGAAGGAATGCAGAACGTTCTATAATTGTTAAATAAAACAGAAGGAATGCAGAACGTTCTATAATTGTTATATAAACAGAAGGGATGCAGAACGTTCTATAATTGTTAAATAAAACAGAAGGAATGCAGAACGTTCTATAATTGTTATATAAAACAGAAGGAATGCAGAACGTTCTATAATTGTTATATAAACAGAAGGAATGCAGAACATTCTATAATTGTTATATAAACAGAAGGAATGCAGAACGTTCTCTAATTGTTATATAAAACAGAAGGAATGCAGAACATTCTATAATTGTTATATAAAACAGAAGGAATGCAGAACGTTCTATAATTGTTATATAAACAGAAGGAATGCAGAACGTTCTATAATTGTTATATAAACAGAAGGAATGCAGAATGTTCTCTAATTGTTAAATAAAACAGAAGGAATGCAGAACGTTCTCTAATTGTTATATAAACAGAAGGAATGCAGAACATTCTATAATTGTTATATAAACAGAAGGAATGCAGAACATTCTATAATTGTTATATAAACAGAAGGAATGCAGAACATTCTATAATTGTTATATAAACAGAAGGGATGCAGAACGTTCTATAATTGTTAAATAAAACAGAAGGAATGCAGAACGTTCTATAATTGTTAAATAAAACAGAAGGAATGCAGAACGTTCTATAATTGTTATATAAACAGAAGGGATGCAGAACGTTCTATAATTGTTATATAAACAGAAGGAATGCAGAACGTTCTATAATTGTTATATAAAACAGAAGGAATACAGAACGTTCTCTAATTGTTATATAAACAGAAGGAATGCAGAACGTTCTATAATTGTTATATAAAACAGAAGGAATGCAGAACGTTCTATAATTGTTATATAAAACAGAAGGAATGCAGAACGTTCTATAATTGTTATATAAAACAGAAGGAATGCAGAACGTTCTATAATTGTTATATAAACAGAAGGAATGCAGAACGTTCTATAATTGTTATATAAACAGAAGGAATGCAGAACGTTCTATAATTGTTATATAAACAGAAGGGATATAATATGTGCCAAATGGTAGATGCTTTAATCCAAAATGACTTTACAGTTCAGTGAGGGCAAACATTATAGTATCTGTATATACACGATTCCTGTGGGAACTGAACCCATGACCTTGGCATTGCTAGCACTCTGCTCTCACCAATTGAGCCACACAGGGTCATCATCACGTCACTGGCACAGGGCATGGGCATGACAGAAGGGGCAAATTAAAATGATCCACTCAACAAACACGACTAGGACAAGACATTAATGATAAAGTTGCAATATGTACATTTTGTTGGGCGAAAAATTCTAAAAGTCATCCCAGCTCTCTAAATATATGTCTCTGCCCACAACCTATGTTTGTCACAGTGCAAAACTAAATGGTGATCAACACCCCCACCCACCCCTAATACCAGGACCAACATTAGAGTCAAAGGGTCCTTTCCATATTATGATCTTTCGTGTTTGTTGTTAGTGGTGATTGTAGTGTGTTTAGTTGTGATTCCTGTTTTATCACCAGGGTTTGGAATGGAGGCCACTTTCTTGCTGGTGGTGGGATACTCTCACACCAAGGTCATGGCCATCTCCTTTTTAGTCATCGCTGTGGGCTTCAGCGGATTTGCCATCTCAGGTAAGAACGTGAAGGATTTTCTCTCCCACAAACAAACAGACTTTAGGACCGTCACTACATCGCTACAGAGCTGTGAGAAACCATATTTAAATTCATATTCAGTTGTTGTGTGATGAGCGTTCTGGCACAAAAATGGTGCCCGTGCATCACCCAAGTGGGTGCTCCGCATTGGTGGGGGATGAGGTGAGTTTCCTCCTTACTATGTAAAATGCTTTGAGGACCTCAGTTGGTAGAAAAGCACTATATAAATCCAATCCATGAATTATCAATGATCTATTTGTTTTGAACTGTCAGGGATGTTCTGTTGATGACGTATGTATGTGGCTAGCTATTAAACACCTATCCAGGCATTGTGAGATCATGTGTCTGAAGTGTAGTCAGCCTGGAACGTGTCCACTGTCTGTGCATGAGCATTGGTAGAATCCTCAGTGATGAATGCTTTGTGATGCAAAGGTATGGGTGTCATCTCCCGCCTCTGACTCTGTAATCTGATTTGTCAATTCACTTTGGAGAAAGACAACAACCAATCAGTGAGGGTATTCTTCTGTCAAATTGTAGGTCTGAGAGACGATGCTCAGTTGCACCACTCGCTGGATATATGGAAGTGAAATGTCCCACTCGTAATTCAATACATGTAGGTTTACCGAGTAACAACAGTCAGGAAGATAATACCAAACTGTCAGTTAGGTTTACTGAGTAACAACAGTCATGAAGACAATACCAAACTGTCAGTTAGGTTTACTGAGTAACAACAGTCAGGAAGATAATACCAAACTGTCTGTTAGGTTTACTGAGTAACAACAGTCAGGAAGATAATACCAAACTGTCTGTTAGGTTTACTGAGTAACAACAGTCATGAAGATAATACCAAACTGTCAGTTAGGTTTACTGAGTAACAACAGTCAGGAAGATAATACCAAACTGTCTGTTAGGTTTACTGAGTAACAACAGTCAGGAAGATAATACCAAACTGTCTGTTAGGTTTACTGAGTAACAACAGTCATGAAGATAATACCAAACTGTCAGTTAGGTTTACTGAGTAACAACAGTCATGAAGATAATACCAAACTGTCAGTTAGGTTTACTGAGTAACAACAGTCATGAAGATAATACCAAACTGTCTGTTAGGTTTACCGAGTAACAACAGTCAGGAAGATAATACCAAACTGTCTGTTAGGTTTAATGAGTAACAACAGTCAGGAAGATAATACCAAACTGTCTGTTAGGTTTACTGAGTAACAACAGTCATGAAGATAATACCAAACTGTCAGTTAGGTTTACTGAGTAACAACAGTCATGAAGATAATACCAAACTGTCTGTTAGGTTTACCGAGTAACAACAGTCAGGAAGATAATACCAAACTGTCTGTTAGGTTTAATGAGTAACAACAGTCAGGAAGATAATACCAAACTGTCTGTTAGGTTTACTGAGTAACAACAGTCAGGAAGATAATACCAAACTGTCAGTTAGGTTTACTGAGTAACAACAGTCAGGAAGATAATACCAAACTGTCTGTTAGGTTTACTGAGTAACAACAGTCAGGAAGATAATACCAAACTGTCAGTTAGGTTTACTGAGTAACAACAGTCAGGAAGATAATGCCAAACTGTCAGTTAGGTTTACTGAGTAACAACAGTCATGAAGACAATACCAAACTGTCTGTTAGGTTTACCGAGTAACAACAGTCAGGAAGATAATACCAAACTGTCAGTTAGGTTTACTGAGTAACAACAGTCAGGAAGATAATGCCAAACTGTCAGTTAGGTTTACTGAGTAACAACAGTCATGAAGATAATACCAAACTGTCTGTTAGGTTTACCGAGTAACAACAGTCAGGAAGATAATACCAAACTGTCTGTTAGGTTTACTGAGTAACAACAGTCAGGAAGACAATACCAAACTGTCTGTTAGGTTTACTGAGTAACAACAGTCATGAAGATAATACCAAACTGTCTGTTAGGTTTACTGAGTAACAACAGTCATGAAGACAATACCAAACTGTCTGTTAGGTTTACTGAGTAACAACAGTCATGAAGACAATACCAAACTGTCTGTTAGGTTTACTGAGTAACAACAGTCATGAAGATAATACCAAACTGTCTGTTAGGTTTACTGAGTAACAACAGTCATGAAGACAATACCAAACTGTCTGTTAGGTTTACTGAGTAACAACAGTCAGGAAGATAATACCAAACTGTCTGTTAGGTTTACTGAGTAACAACAGTCAGGAAGAC
>NW_027259497.1:0-29894 GCF_045791955.1 Oncorhynchus clarkii lewisi
CCCCCTGTATATAGCCTCCACATTGACTCTGTACCGGTACCCCCCCTGTATATAGCCTCCACATTGACTCTGTACCGGTACCCCCTCTGTATATAGCCTCCACATTGACTCTGTACCGGTACCCCCCTGTATGTAGCCGCCACATTGACTCTGTACCGGTACCCCCCCTGTATATAGCCTCCACATTGAAACTCCGTAACCGGTACCCCCCTGGTATATAGCCTCCACATTGACTCTGTACCGGTACACACCCCCCTGTATATAGCCTCCACATTGACTCTGTACCGGTACCCCCCCTGTATATAGCCTCCACATTGACTCTGTTCCGGTACCCCCCCTGTATATAGCCTCCACACTGACTCTGTACCGTGTACCCCCCCTGTATATAGCCTCCACGATTGACTCTGTACCGGTACCCCCCTGTATATAGCCTCCACATTGACTCTGTACCGGTACCCCCCTGTATATAGCCTCCACATTGACTCTGTACCGGTACCCCCCTGTATATAGCCTCCACATTGACTCTGTACCGGTGCCCCCCTGTATATAGCCTCCACATTGACTCTGTAGCGGTACCCCCCTGTATATAGCCTCCACATTGACTCTGTACCGGGTACCCCCCCTGTATGTAGCCTCCACATTGACTCTGTACCGGTACCCCCCTGTATATAGCCTCCACATTGACTCTGTACCGGTACCCCCCTGTATATAGCCTCCACATTGACTCTGTACCGGTCACCCCCCTGTATATAGCCTCCACATTGACTCTGTACCGGTACCCCCCTGTATATAGCCTCCACATTGACTCTGTACCGGTACCCCCCCTGTATATAGCCTCCACATTGACTCTGTACCGGTACCCCCCCTGTATATAGCCTCCACATTGACTCTGTACCGGTACCCCCTGTATATAGCCTCCACATTGACTCTGTACCGGTACCCCCCTGTATATAGCCTCCACATTGACTCTGTACCGGTACCCCCCTGTATATAGCCTCCACATTGACTCTGTACTGGTACCCCCCTGTATATAGCCTCCACATTGACTCTGTACCGGTACCCCCCTGTATATAGTCTCCACATTCTACTCTGTACCGGTACCCCCCCTGTATATAGCCTCCACATTGACTCTGTACTGGTACCCCTGTATATAATCCTCCATCTACTCTGTACCGGGACCCCCTGTATATAGTCTCCACATTGACTCTGTAACGGTACCCCCCTGTATATAGCCTCCACATTGACTCTGTACTGGTACCCCCCTGTATATAGCCTCCACATTGACTCTGTACCGGTACCCCCCTGTATATAGTCTCCACATTGACTCTGTACCGGTACCCCCCCTGTATATAGCCTCCACATTGACTCTGTACTGGTACCCCTGTATATAGTCTCCACATTGACTCTGTACCGGTACCCCCCTGTATATAGTCTCCACATTGACTCTGTACCGGTACCCCCCTGTATATTGCTTCCACATTGACTCTGTACCGATACCCCCCTGTATATAGTCTCCACATTGACTCTGTACCGGTACCCCCCTGTATATAGTCTCCACATTGACTCTGTACCGGTACCCCCCCTGTATATAGCCTCCACATTGACTCTGTACCGGTACCCCCTGTATATAGCCTCCACATTGACTCTGTACCGGTACCCCCTGTATATAGCCTCCACATTGACTCTGTACCGGTACCCCCTGTATATAGCCTCCACATTGACTCTGTACCGGTACCCCCCTTGTATATAGCCTCCACATTGACTCTGTACCGGTACCCCAACCGGTATATAGCCTCCACGTTGACTTTGTACCGGTACCCCCCTGTATATAGCCTCCACATTGACTCTGTAGCGGGACCCCCCTGTATATAGCCTCCACATTGACTCTGTAGCAGGACCCCCCTGTATATAGCCTCCACATTGACTCTGTAACGGTACCCCCTGTATATAGCCTCCACATTGACTCTGTACCGGTACCCCCTGTATATAGCCTCCACATTGACTCTGTACCGGTACCCCCTGTATATAGCCTCCACATTGACTCTGTACCGGTACCCCCTGTATATAGCCTCCACATTGACTCTGTACCGGTACCCCTGTATACAGTCTCCACATTGACTCTGTACCGGTACCCCCTGTATATAGCCTCCACATTGACTCTGTACTGGTACCCCCTGTATATAGCCTCCACATTGACTCTGTACCGGTACCCCCTGTATATAGCCTCCACATTGACTCTGTACCGGTACCCCCTGTATATAGCCTCCACATTGACTCTGTACCGGTACCCCCTGTATATAGCCTCCACATTGACTCTGTACCGGTACCCCTGTGTACAGTCTCCACATTGACTCTGTACTGGTACCCCTGTATATAGCCTCCACATTGACTCTGTACTGGTACCCCCTGTATATAGCCTCCACATTGACTCTGTACCGGTACCCCCTGTATATAGCCTCCACATTGACTCTGTACCGGTACCCCCTGTATATAGCCTCCACATTGACTCTGTACCGGTAGCCCCTGTATATAGCCTCCACATTGACTCTGTACCGGTACCCCCTGTATATAGCCTCCACATTGACTCTGTACCGGTGTCCCCTGTATATAGCCTCCACATTGACTCTGTACCGGTACCCCCTATATATAGCCTCCACATTGACTCTGTACCGGTACCCCCCTGTATATAGTCTCCACATTGACTCTGTACCGGTACCCCCCTGTATGTAGCCTCCACATTGACTCTGTACCGGTACCCCCCCAGTATATAGCCTCCACATTGACTCTGTACCGTGCACCCCCCCTGTATATAGCCTCCACATTGACTCTGTACCGGTACCCCCTGTATATAGCCTCCACATTGACTCTGTACCGGTACCCCCTGTATATAGCCTCCACATTGACTCTGTACCGGTACCCCCTGTATATAGCCTCCACATTGACTCTGTACCGGTACCCCCTTTATATAGCCTCCACATTGACTCTGTACCAGTGTCCCTTGTATATAGCCTCCACATTGACTCTGTACCGGTACCCCCTATATATAGCCTCCACATTGACTCTGTACCGGTACCCCCCTGTATATAGCCTCCACAGTCCACTCTGTACCGGTACCCCCCCTGTATATAGCCTCCACATTGACTCTGTACCGGTACCCCCCCTGTATATAGCCTCCACATTGAATCTGTACCGGTACCCCCCTTTATAGCCGCCACATTGACTCTGTACCGGTACCCCCCTGTATATAGCCTCCACATTGACTCTGTACCGGTACCCCCCTGTATATAATCTCCACATTGACTCTGTACCGGTACCCCCCTGTATATAGCCTCCACATTGACTCTGTACCGGTACCCCCCTGTATATAGTCTCCACATTGACTCTGTACCGGTACCCCCCCTGTATATAGCCTCCACATTGACTCTGTACTGGTACCCCTGTATATAGTCTCCACATTGACTCTGTACCGGTACCCCCCTGTATATAGTCTCCACATTAACTCTGTACCGGTACCCCCCTGTATATAGCCTCCACATTGACTCTGTACCGGTACCCCCCTGTATATAGCCTCCACATTGACTCTGTACCGGTACCCCCCTGTATATAGTCTCCACATTGACTCTGTACCGGTACCCCCCTGTATATAGTCTCCACATTGACTCTGTACCGGTACCCCCCTGTATATAGTCTCCACATTGACTCTGTACCGGTACCCCCCCTGTATATAGCCTCCACATTGACTCTGTACCGGTACACCCTGTATATAGCCTCCACATTGACTCTGTACCGGTACCCCCTGTATATAGCCTCCACATTGACTCTATACCGGTACCCCCTGTATATAGCCTCCACATTGACTCTGTTCCGGTACCCCCCCTGTATATAGCCTCCACATTGACTCTGTACCGGTACCCCCCCTGTATATAGCCTCCACGATGACTCTGTACCGGTACCCCCTGTATATAGCCTCCACATTGACTCTGTACCGGTACCCCCTGTATATAGCCTCCACATTGACTCTGTACCGGTACCCCCTGTATATAGCCTCCACATTGACTCTGTACCGGTGCCCCCCTGTATATAGCCTCCACATTGACTCTGTAGCGGTACCCCCTGTATATAGCCTCCACATTGACTCTGTACCGGTACCCCCCCTGTATATAGCCTCCACATTGACTCTGTACCGGTACCCCCCTGTATATAGCCTCCACATTGACTCTGTACCGGTACCCCCCTGTATATAGCCTCCACATTGACTCTGTACCGGTACCCCCCTGTATATAGTCTCCACATTGACTCTGTACCGGTACCCCCCTGTATATAGCCTCCACATTGACTCTGTACCGGTACCCCCCTGTATATAGTCTCCACATTGACTCTGTACCGGTACCCCCCCTGTATATAGCCTCCACATTGACTCTGTACTGGTACCCCTGTATATAGTCTCCACATTGACTCTGTACCGGTACCCCCCTGTATATAGTCTCCACATTGACTCTGTACCGGTACCCCCCTGTATATAGCCTCCACATTGACTCTGTACCGGTACCCCCCTGTATATAGCCTCCACATTGACTCTGTACCGGTAACCCCCTGTATATAGTCTCCACATTGACTCTGTACCGGTACCCCCCTGTATATAGCCTCCACATTGACTCTGTACCGTCACCCCCCTGTATATAGTCTCCACATTGACTCTGTACCGGTACCCCCCTGTATATAGTCTCCACATTGACTCTGTACCGGTACCCCCCCTGTATATAGCCTCCACATTGACTCTGTACCGGTACCCCCTGTATATAGCCTCCACATTGACTCTGTACCGGTACCCCCTGTATATAGCCTCCACATTGACTCTGTACCGGTACCCCCTGTCTATAGCCTCCACATTGACTCTGTACCGGTGCCCCCCTGTATATAGCCTCCACATTGACTCTGTACCGGTACCCCCCTGTATATAGTCTCCACATTGACTCTGTACCGGTACCCCCCCTGTATATAGCCTACACATTGACTCTGTACCGGTACCCCCCCTGTATATAGTCTCCACATTGACTCTGTACCAGTACACCCTGTATATAGTCTACATCTTGACTCTGTACCGGTACCCCCTGTATATAGCCTCCACATTGACTCTGTACCGGTACCCCCTGTATATAGCCTCCACATTGACTCTGTACCAGTACCCCCTGTATATAGCCTCCACATTGACTCTGTACCGGTACCCCCCCTGTATATAGCCTCCACATTGACTCTGTACCGGTACCCCCTGTATATAGCCTCCACGTTGACTCTGTACCGGTACCCCCCTGTATATAGCCTCCACATTGACTCTGTACCGGTACCCCCCATTATATAGTCTCCACATTGACTCTGTACCGGTACTCCCCCTGTATATAGCCTCCACATTGACTCTGTACCGGTACCCCCTGTATATAGCCTCCACATTGACTCTGTACCGGTACCCCCTGTATATAGCCTACACATTGACTCTGTACCGGTACCCCCCCTGTATATAGTCTCCACATTGACTCTGTACCGGTACCCCCCCTGTATATAGCCTACACATTGACTCTGTACCGGTACCCCCCCTGTATATAGTCTCCACATTGACTCTGTACCAGTACACCCTGTATATAGTCTACATCTTGACTCTGTACCGGTACCCCCTGTATATAGCCTCCACATTGACTCTGTACCAGTACCCCCTGTATATAGTCTCCATATTGACTCTGTACCGGTACCCCCCTGTATATAGCCTCCACATTGACTCTGTACCGGTACCCCCTGTATATAGCCTCCACATTGACTCTGTACCGGTACCCCCTGTATATAGCCTCCACATTGACTCTGTACCGGTACCCCCTGTATATAGCCTCCACATTGACTCTGTACCGGTACCCCCCCTGTATATAGCCTCCACATTGACTCTGTACCGGTACCCCCCATTATATAGTCTCCACATTGACTCTGTACCGGTACTCCCCCTGTATATAGCCTCCACATTGACTCTGTACCAGTACCCCCTGTATATAGCCTCCACATTGACTCTGTACCGGTACCCCCTGTATATAGCCTCCACATTGACTCTGTAACGGTACCCCCTGTATATAGCCTCCACATTGACTCTGAACCGGTATCCCCCCTGTATATAGCCTCCACATTGACTCTGTACCGGTACCCCCCCTGTATATAGCCTCCACATTGACTCTGTACCGGTACCCCAACCGGTATATAGCCTCCACGTTGACTTTGTACCGGTACCCCCCTGTATATAGCCTCCACATTGACTCTGTAGCGGGACCCCCCTGTATATAGCCTCCACATTGACTCTGTAGCAGGACCCCCCTGTATATAGCCTCCACATTGACTCTGTACCGGTACCCCCTGTATATAGCCTCCACATTGACTCTGTACCGGTACCCCCTGTATATAGCCTCCACATTGACTCTGTACCGGTACCCCCTGTATATAGCCTCCACATTGACTCTGTACCGGTACCCCCTGTATATAGCCTCCACATTGACTCTGTACCGGTACCCCCTGTATATAGCCTCCACATTGACTCTGTACCGGTACCCCTGTATACAGTCTCCACATTGACTCTGTACCGGTACCCCCCTGTATATAGCCTCCACATTGACTCTGTACCGGTACCCCCCTGTATATAATCTCCACATTGACTCTGTACCGGTACCCCCCTGTATATAGCCTCCACATTGACTCTGTACCGGTACCCCCCTGTATATAGTCTCCACATTGACTCTGTACCGGTACCCCCCCTGTATATAGCCTCCACATTGACTCTGTACTGGTACCCCTGTATATAGTCTCCACATTGACTCTGTACCGGTACCCCTGTATACAGTCTCCACATTGACTCTGTACCGGTACCCCCTGTATATAGCCTCCACATTGACTCTGTACCGGTACCCCCCTGTATATAGCCTCCACATTGACTCTGTACCGGTACCCCCCTGTATATAGTCTCCACATTAACTCTGTACCGGTACCCCCCTGTATATAGCCTCCACATTGACTCTGTACCGGTACCCCCCTGTATATAGCCTCCACATTGACTCTGTACCGGTACCCCCCTGTATATAGTCTCCACATTGACTCTGTACCGGTACCCCCCTGTATATAGCCTCCACATTGACTCTGTACCGGTACCCCCCTGTATATAGCCTCCACATTGACTCTGTACCGGTACCCCCTGTATATAGCCTCCACATTGACTCTGTACCAGTACCCCCTGTATATAGCCTCCACATTGACTCTGTACCGGTACCCCCCCTGTATATAGCCTCCACATTGACTCTGTACCGGTACCCCCTGTATATAGCCTCCACGTTGACTCTGTACCGGTAGCCCCCTGTATATAGCCTCCACATTGACTCTGTACCGGTACCCCCCATTATATAGTCTCCACATTGACTCTGTACCGGTACTCCCCCTGTATATAGCCTCCACATTGACTCTGTACCGGTACCCCCTGAATATAGCCTACACATTGACTCTGTACCGGTACCCCCCCTGTATATAGTCTCCACATTGACTCTGTACCGGTACCCCCCCTGTATATAGCCTACACATTGACTCTGTACCGGTACCCCCCCTGTATATAGCCTCCACATTGACTCTGTACCAGTACACCCTGTATATAGTCTACATCTTGACTCTGTACCGGTACCCCCTGTATATAGCCTCCACATTGACTCTGTACCAGTACCCCCTGTATATAGTCTCCATATTGACTCTGTACCGGTACCCCCCCTGTATATAGCCTCCACATTGACTCTGTACCGGTACCCCCTGTATATAGCCTCCACATTGACTCTGTACCGGTACCCCCTGTATATAGCCTCCACATTGACTCTGTACCAGTACCCCCTGTATATAGCCTCCACATTGACTCTGTACCGGTACCCCCCCTGTATATAGCCTCCACATTGACTCTGTACCGGTACCCCCCATTATATAGTCTCCACATTGACTCTGTACCGGTACTCCCCCTGTATATAGCCTCCACATTGACTCTGTACCAGTACCCCCTGTATATAGCCTCCACATTGACTCTGTACCGGTACCCCCTGTATATAGCCTCCACATTGACTCTGTAACGGTACCCCCTGTATATAGCCTCCACATTGACTCTGAACCGGTATCCCCCCTGTATATAGCCTCCACATTGACTCTGTACCGGTACCCCCCCTGTATATAGCCTCCACATTGACTCTGTACCGGTACCCCCCTTGTATATAGCCTCCACATTGACTCTGTACCGGTACCCCAACCGGTATATAGCCTCCACGTTGACTTTGTACCGGTACCCCCCTGTATATAGCCTCCACATTGACTCTGTAGCGGGACCCCCCTGTATATAGCCTCCACATTGACTCTGTAGCAGGACCCCCCTGTATATAGCCTCCACATTGACTCTGTACCGGTACCCCCTGTATATAGCCTCCACATTGACTCTGTACCGGTACCCCCTGTATATAGCCTCCACATTGACTCTGTACCGGTACCCCCTGTATATAGCCTCCACATTGACTCTGTACCGGTACCCCCTGTATATAGCCTCCACATTGACTCTGTACCGGTACCCCTGTATACAGTCTCCACATTGACTCTGTACCGGTACCCCCTGTATATAGCCTCCACATTGACTCTGTACCGGTACCCCCCTGTATATAGCCTCCACATTGACTCTGTACCGGTACCCCCCTGTATATAATCTCCACATTGACTCTGTACCGGTACCCCCCTGTATATAGCCTCCACATTGACTCTGTACCGGTACCCCCCTGTATATAGTCTCCACATTGACTCTGTACCGGTACCCCCCTGTATATAGCCTCCACATTGACTCTGTACTGGTACCCCTGTATATAGTCTCCACATTGACTCTGTACCGGTACCCCCCCTGTATATAGTCTCCACATTAACTCTGTACCGGTACCCCCCTGTATATAGCCTCCACATTGACTCTGTACCGGTACCCCCCTGTATATAGCCTCCACATTGACTCTGTACCGGTACCCCCCTGTATATAGTCTCCACATTGACTCTGTACCGGTACCCCCCTGTATATAGCCTCCACATTGACTCTGTACCGGTACCCCCCTGTATATAGCCTCCACATTGACTCTGTACCGGTACCCCCTGTATATAGCCTCCACATTGACTCTGTACCAGTACCCCCTGTATATAGCCTCCACATTGACTCTGTACCGGTACCCCCCCTGTATATAGCCTCCACATTGACTCTGTACCGGTACCCCCTGTATATAGCCTCCACGTTGACTCTGTACCGGTACCCCCCTGTATATAGCCTCCACATTGACTCTGTACCGGTACCCCCCATTATATAGTCTCCACATTGACTCTGTACCGGTACTCCCCCTGTATATAGCCTCCACATTGACTCTGTACCGGTACCCCCCTGTATATAGCCTCCACATTGACTCTGTACCGGTACCCCCTGTATATAGCCTACACATTGACTCTGTACCGGTACCCCCCCTGTATATAGTCTCCACATTGACTCTGTACCGGTACCCCCCCTGTATATAGCCTACACATTGACTCTGTACCGGTACCCCCCCTGTATATAGTCTCCACATTGACTCTGTACCGGTACCCCCCCTGTATATAGCCTACACATTGACTCTGTACCGGTACCCCCCTGTATATAGTCTCCACATTGACTCTGTACCAGTACACCCTGTATATATCTCTACATCTTGACTCTGTACCGGTACCCCCTGTATATAGCCTCCACATTGACTCTGTACCAGTACCCCCTGTATATAGTCTCCATATTGACTCTGTACCGGTACCCCCCCTGTATATAGCCTCCACATTGACTCTGTACCGGTACCCCCTGTATATAGCCTCCACATTGACTCTGTACCGGTACCCCCTGTATATAGCCTCCACATTGACTCTGTACCAGTACCCCCTGTATATAGCCTCCACATTGACTCTGTACCGGTACCCCCCCTGTATATAGCCTCCACATTGACTCTGTACCGGTACCCCCCATTATATAGTCTCCACATTGACTCTGTACCGGTACTCCCCCTGTATATAGCCTCCACATTGACTCTGTACCAGTACCCCCTGTATATAGCCTCCACATTGACTCTGTACCGGTACCCCCTGTATATAGCCTCCACATTGACTCTGTAACGGTACCCCCTGTATATAGCCTCCACATTGACTCTGAACCGGTATCCCCCCTGTATATAGCCTCCACATTGACTCTGTACCGGTACCCCCCCTGTATATAGCCTCCACATTGACTCTGTACCGGTACCCCCCCTGTATATAGCCTCCACATTGACTCTGTACCGGTACCCCCCTATATATAGCCTACACATTGACTCTGTACCGGTACCCCCCCTGTATATAGTCTCCACATTGACTCTGTACCAGTACACCCTGTATATAGTCTACATCTTGACTCTGTACCGGTACCCCCTGTATATAGCCTCCACATTGACACTGTACCAGTACCCCCTGTATATAGTCTCCATATTGACTCTGTACCGGTACCCCCCCTGTATATAGCCTCCACATTGACTCTGTACCGGTACCCCCTGTATATAGCCTCCACATTGACTCTGTACCGGTACCCCCTGTATATAGCCTCCACATTGACTCTGTACCAGTACCCCCTGTATATAGCCTCCACATTGACTCTGTACCGGTACCCCCCCTGTATATAGCCTCCACATTGACTCTGTACCGGTACCCCCCATTATATAGTCTCCACATTGACTCTGTACCGGTACTCCCCCTGTATATAGCCTCCACATTGACTCTGTACCAGTACCCCCTGTATATAGCCTCCACATTGACTCTGTACCGGTACCCCCTGTATATAGCCTCCACATTGACTCTGTAACGGTACCCCCTGTATATAGCCTCCACATTGACTCTGAACCGGTATCCCCCCTGTATATAGCCTCCACATTGACTCTGTACCGGTACCCCCCCTGAATATAGCCTCCACATTGACTCTGTACCGGTACCCCCCCTGTATATAGCCTCCACATTGACTCTGTACCGGTACCCCAACCGGTATATAGCCTCCACGTTGACTTTGTACCGGTACCCCCCTGTATATAGCCTCCACATTGACTCTGTAGCGGGACCCCCCTGTATATAGCCTCCACATTGACTCTGTAGCAGGACCCCCCTGTATATAGCCTCCACATTGACTCTGTACCGGTACCCCCTGTATATAGCCTCCACATTGACTCTGTACCGGTACCCCCTGTATATAGCCTCCACATTGACTCTGTACCGGTACCCCCTGTATATAGCCTCCACATTGACTCTGTACCGGTACCCCCCCTGTATATAGCCTCCACATTGACTCTGTACCGCACCCCCCATTATATAGCCTCCACATTGACTCTGTACCGGTACTCCCCCTGTATATAGCCTCCACATTGACTCTGTACCAGTACCCCCTGTATATAGCCTCCACATTGACTCTGTACCGGTACCCCCTGTATATAGCCTCCACATTGACTCTGTAACGGTACCCCCTGTATATAGCCTCCACATTGACTCTGAACCGGTATCCCCCCTGTATATAGCCTCCACATTGACTCTGTACCGGTACCCCCCCTGTATATAGCCTCCACATTGACTCTGTACCGGTACCCCCCCTGTATATAGCCTCCACATTGACTCTGTACCGGTACCCCAACCGGTATATAGCCTCCACGTTGACTTTGTACCGGTACCCCCCTGTATATAGCCTCCACATTGACTCTGTAGCGGGACCCCCATGTATATAGCCTCCACATTGACTCTGTAGCAGGACCCCCTGTATATAGCCTCCACATTGACTCTGTACCGGTACCCCCTGTATATAGCCTCCACATTGACTCTGTACCGGTGACCCCCTGTATATAGCCTCCACATTGACTCTGTACCGGTACCCCCTGTATATAGCCTCCACATTGACTCTGTACCGGTACCCCCTGTATATAGCCTCCACATTGACTCTGTACCGGGGTACCCCTGTATACAGTCTCCACATTGACTCTGTACCGGTACCCCCTGTATATAGCCTCCACATTGACTCTGTACCGGTACCCCCCTGTATATAGCCTCCACATTGACTCTGTACCGGTACCCCCCTGTATATAGTCTCCACATTGACTCTGTACCGGTACCCCCCTGTATATAGCCTCCACATTGACTCTGTACTGGTACCCCTGTATATAGTCTCCACATTGACTCTGTACCGGTACCCCCCTGTATATAGTCTCCACATTAACTCTGTACCGGTACCCCCCTGTATATAGCCTCCACATTGACTCTGTACCGGTACCCCCCTGTATATAGCCTCCACATTGACTCTGTACCGGTACCCCCCTGTATATAGCCTCCACATTGACTCTGTACCGGTACCCCCCTGTATATAGCCTCCACATTGACTCTGTACCGGTACCCCCCTGTATATAGCCTCCACATTGACTCTGTACCGGTACCCCCTGTATATAGCCTCCACATTGACTCTGTACCAGTACCCCCTGTATATAGCCTCCACATTGACTCCTGTACCGGTACCCCCCCTGTATCCTTGACCCTCCACATTGACTCTGTACCGGTACCCCCTGTATATAGCCTCCACGTTGACTCTGTACCGGTACCCCCCTGTATATAGCCTCCACATTGTACTCTGTACCGGTACCCCCCATTATATAGTCTCCACATTGACTCTGTACCGGTACTCCCCCTGTATATAGCCTCCACATTGACTCTGTACCGGTACCCCCTGTATATAGCCTCCACATTGACTCTGTACCGGTACCCCCTGTATATAGCCTACACATTGACTCTGTACCGGTACCCCCCCTGTATATAGTCTCCACATTGACTCTGTACCGGTACCCCCCCTGTATATAGCCTACACATTGACTCTGTACCGGTACCCCCCCTGTATATCGTCTCCACATTGACTCTGTACCAGTACACCCTGTATATAGTCTGACATCTTGACTCTGTACCGGTACCCCCTGTATATAGCCTCCACATTGACTCTGTACCAGTACCCCCTGTATATAGTCTCCATATTGACTCTGTACCGGTACCCCCCCTGTATATAGCCTCCACATTGACTCTGTACCGGTACCCCCTGTATATAGCCTCCACATTGACTCTGTACCGGTACCCCCTGTATATAGCCTCCACATTGACTCTGTACCAGTACCCCCTGTATATAGCCTCCACATTGACTCTGTACCGGTACCCCCCCTGTATATAGCCTCCACATTGACTCTGTACCGGTACCCCCCATTATATAGTCTCCACATTGACTCTGTACCGGTAATCCCCCTGTATATAGCCTCCACATTGACTCTGTACCAGTACCCCCTGTATATAGCCTCCACATTGACTCTGTACCGGTACCCCCTGTATATAGCCTCCACATTGACTCTGTAACGGTACCCCCTGTATATAGCCTCCACATTGACTCTGAACCGGTATCCCCCCTGTATATAGCCTCCACATTGACTCTGTACCGGTACCCCCCCTGTATATAGCCTCCACATTGACTCTGTACCGGTACCCCCCCTGTATATAGCCTCCACATTGACTCTGTACCGGTACCCCAACCGGTATATAGCCTCCACGTTGACTTTGTACCGGTACCCCCCTGTATATAGCCTCCACATTGACTCTGTAGCGGGACCCCCCTGTATATAGCCTCCACATTGACTCTGTAGCAGGACCCCCCTGTATATAGCCTCCACATTGACTCTGTACCGGTACCCCCTGTATATAGCCTCCACATTGACTCTGTACCGGTACCCCCTGTATATAGCCTCCACATTGACTCTGTACCGGTACCCCCTGTATATAGCCTCCACATTGACTCTGTACCGGTACCCCTGTATACAGTCTCCACATTGACTCTGTACCGGTACCCCCTGTATATAGCCTCCACATTCATACCTTAAGGGAACATTTCGGCATTTCGTGTATGATCAGTGAGAAAGTCCATATTGCAAATGTACGGTCCCTTACTAGACGTCCGAAATCGTTTGTAAAATTCGCGGTCGGCGTCGGGCCGTGCGGTAGGGCCAGACCTACCGGGAAGTCATCAAATGAACTTTGTCGGACATTCGGTTTCCGTTTTATAAAATAAACAAGTTTTTGAGCGTTTTTCCGCTATCCCGGAATTTCCCACAAGAGGGCATACGGAATCATATGGCAATTTGGCAAAACATCACGAATCACGACGGGGCCTTATCTCGAAAACGGAAAATATTTCGAAGCCGAAACTCGGTGAGCGTAGGTTTGGCATAATGGGCAGTTGGCCCCGAACAAGATGGCGTCTAGGCCTCGACGGTTTTTGAGTTATGGCCGTTTTTCTGGGATTAAAGGTCCTAAATGGAAATAGAGAAATTATTTTTCCACTTCAGGTCAAAGTCAAGGAGCCTCCGGTGTCAATAAAAAAAGAACCAGCCATTTATCTATCGTCATTTAAGAGAAACGGAACAATGACAACTTGGCAATGGTCACAAATAGGCGTTTTTTTTTTTCAACGGTTACAGATCCAGTTGCAGGGTGTTCATACGAATCTTTTTAAAGTGTGCTGCGGAGCTCTGCGAGATTTCTGTGATTTTCTATGATTTTCTGAAATAACACACACATACTAAACCCTCCGTAAATAACTCAGTTGTTAACGTAAAGACTTAAAACTCAGGATTCTGTAACAGCATACCCCAATGAGGATATGTGGTGATTTATAGCTTCCTGTGCCAACCGGAAGTGCCATAATTGGTGTCTCAGGGGCTGTTTCAAAGGGTTAAAAAAGTCTGATCTGTCCAAAACTTCATATATGTGATTAGGCAACCCCCATGAACTGTAAATCAGTCATTTTTCCCCAAAAAATTCAAAGGAAAAAAAAATCACACTAAAACACAACTTGAATGGAGGGACGTATTGGGGTGCGTAGAGACAGACAGTGGCTGCAATAGTTAGCTTTGTTGGAGCTAAAGAAGAACCGTCGGACCTAGAGTTCCGAAACTTTAGAAACCTGTTCTAGACCTCCGGTTGATGGTGCGTGGTGAGTTACGTGGCTCTAGACGGTTCTCGGACCGAGAAACAGCCTCGTACATTTGCAATACCTTCAATTCATTTTGACCATTACGAAAATGACGACGTTTAGAAAAGTCTCAGAGACGCAAGGCTAGGTGCATTGAAACCGGCTCGGCCCATAGAGACGGACCCCGACGTGCCTGTCCGATAGCTCGTTCAAGGACCCCGTAGCAAGGCATGGAAAAAAGTGGATTTTCAGCACCAATTAGGGTTTTTCTCGGACACCAAATGACCTATCGAGCCGAAACTCGGGATTCGGGGTCGCCTCACATAGGACTTCACATAATGTCCGAACTGGACCCGCAGCTAGAACGTAACTATGTGTTTTACCTTTTTATTATGTTTTAAACTAAAGGCGCTGTGAATTATGGGACTGCTCTGACATATGTGATAGTTGGCTTCTAAATGAGTAGTAAAAAGTGGGTTTGGTGTCATAATGACATCTAATTGACTGATGGACACTGACTTGCTAGTTGACTTTTGTGCATTTGCAATATGTTTAAACGGAGAGGGACCATCACCAAAATGGCATTCTGAAATCAACACAAAAAATGGCATCACCATAGTCTCCAGACTGTGCTGAGTTCAACGAGCTATCCCGCTTGACCGTAGCTCGCTCGGTCTAAGCGCAACGACCATTAGAAAAGTAGGCCCAAAATGAAGCCTGCCCCACAATGTCATTTGCTTTTGAGTGACAGTGAGAGAACCGTTAGGGTGAGAAGAAAAATTCCACCACATGAATGTTCCTAAGGTCCTCCCGATCTGTACAAGCCTAACCTTGACCGTGTGGCATTAACCCTTAAGAGTAAAACAGTGTTTTTTGATCTCACAGATTACAGTGTCATCTCTCCCCATAGGAATACATTGCCTGCACCCCTAATTTCAACCTGAAGTCTATATGGGTTATGAATGCCGTATGAACCTGTCTTCGGTACCAGTCCATCAGGCCACTATGAGGTCTACCTGTGTTGATTCTAAGCTTCCTGGACCAACCGGAAGTGGTTAAAATGCCCCTAAAAGTGTTTACCCATACACTGCATGCAGTTTGATAGACATAGTGCATTCAACCCTGTGTAGATCAGTCAATTCTTAACGTAAGGACTTAAAACTCAGGATTCTGTAACAGCATACCCCAATGAGGATATGTGTTGATTTATAACTTCCTGTGCCAACCGGAAGTGCCATAATTGGTGTCTTAGGGGCTGTTTCGAAGGGTTAAAAAAGTCTGATCTTTCCAAAACTTCATATGTGTGATTAGGCAACCCCCATGAACTGTAAATCAGTCATTTTTCCCAAAAAAATTCAAAGGAAAAAAAAATCACACTAAAACACAACTTGGAAGGAGGGACGTATTGGGGTGCGTAGAGACAGACAGTGGCTCCAATAGTTAGCTTTGTTGGAGCTAAAAAAGAACCGTCGGACCTAGAGTTCCGAAACTTTAGAAACCTGTTCTAGACCTCCCGTAGATGGTGCGTGGTGAGTTACGTGGCTCTAGAAGGTTCTCGGACCGAGAAACAGCCTCGTACATTTGAAATAACTTCAATTCATTTTTGCATCACGAAAATGACGACATTTAGAAATGTCCCAGAGTCGCAAGACTAGGTGCATTGCAAACGTCTCGGCCCATATAGACAGACCCCAACGTTTCTGTCCAATAGCTCATTCAAGGACCCCGTAGCAAGTCATGGAAAATAGTGGATTTTCAGCACCAATTAGGGTTTTTCTCGGACACCAAATGACCTATCGAGCCGAAACTTGGGATTCGGGGTCGCCTCAGCTAGGCCAACACATAACATAAGAAATGGACCCGCAGCTAGAACGTAACTACGTGTTTTATGGTTTTTTTATGGTTTGAACCGAAGGGGTTGTGAATTTTGGGCCAGCTCTGAAGTATGTAATAGTTGGCTACTAAACGAGTTGGAAAAAGTGGGTTTGGTGTCAGTTTGTATCAGTTTGGTGGTCAGAATGATATCTAATTGACTGATGGACTCTTGTCCACTTGACTCTTGTACATTTGCAATATGATCCTATAGTGAAAAAACATCACCAAAAGCGACATTCTGAAATCAACCCAAACGAGCGATTGAGATGACCCAGAATCACTGCAAAGCCATCCCGAGTTCATCGGGCCAGTCAATTTCACATTCCTGCAAGATTTTTATAGCATGACAAATTCGTGATGGTACCTGCCCTTTAAAACATATTGCAAATGCACAGTGACTTTGAAAAAGTAAGAAACAAAAAAAAATACATCTAAAAAATTTTGAGCATGACAAATTCGTGATGGTACCTGCCCATTGAAACATATTGCAAATGCACAGTGACTTTGAAAAAGTAAGGAAACATAAACAAAAAAAATCCAAATTTTTTATTTTTGGGTGACCAGTTGCACGTGCATTTGCAATATGATTCTATAGTGAAAAAACATATTGCAAATGCACAGTGACTTTGAAAAAGTAAGGAAACATAAACAAAAAAAATCTAAAATTTTTTGGGGGGGATGACCAGTTGCATGTGCATTTGCAATATGATTCTATAGTGAAAAAACATATTGCAAATGCACAGTGACTTTGAAAAAGTAAGGAAAAATAAACAAAAAAAATCTAATTTTTTTTGGGGGGGATGACCAGTTGCACGTGCATTTGCAATATGATTCTATAGTGAAAAAACATATTGCAAATGCACAGTGACTTTGAAAAAGTAAGGAAACATAAACAAAAAAAATCCAATTTTTTTTTTTTGGGTGACCAGTTGCACGTGCATTTGCAATATGATTCTATAGTGAAAAAACATATTGCAAATGCACAGTGACTTTGAAAAAGTAAGGAAACATAAAAAAAATCTAAAATTTTTTGGGGGGGATGACCAGTTGCATGTGCATTTGCAATATGATTCTATAGTGAAAAAACATATTGCAAATGCACAGTGACTTTGAAAAAGTAAGGAAAAATAAACAAAAAAAATCTAAATTTTTTTTGGGGGGATGACCAGTTGCACGTGCATTTGCAATATGATTCTATAGTGAAAAAACATATTGCAAATGCACAGTGACTTTGAAAAAGTAAGGAAACATAAACAAAAAAAATCTAAAATTTTTTGGGGGGGATGACCAGTTGCATGTGCATTTGCAATATGATTCTATAGTGAAAAAACATATTGCAAATGCACAGTGACTTTGAAAAAGTAAGGAAACATAAACAAAAAAAATCTAAATTTTTTTTTGGGGGATGACCAGTTGCATGTGCATTTGCAATATGATTCTATAGTGAAAAAACATATTGCAAATGCACAGTGACTTTGAAAAAGTAAGGAAAAATAAACAAAAAAAATCTAAATTTTTTTTGGGGGGATGACCAGTTGCACGTGCATTTGCAATATGATTCTATAGTGAAAAAACATATTGCAAATGCACAGTGACTTTGAAAAAGTAAGAAACAAAAAAAAATACATCTAAAAAATTTTGAGCATGACAAATTCGTGATGGTACCTGCCCATTGAAACATATTGCAAATGCACAGTGACTTTGAAAAAGTAAGGAAACATAAACAAAAAAAATCCAAAATTTTTATTTTTGGGTGACCAGTTGCACGTGCATTTGCAATATGATTCTATAGTGAAAAAACATATTGCAAATGCACAGTGACTTTGAAAAAGTAAGGAAACATAAAAAAAATCTATTTTTTTGGGGGGGGGATGACCAGTTGCATGTGCATTTGCAATATGATTCTATAGTGAAAAAACATATTGCAAATGCACAGTGACTTTGAAAAAGTAAGGAAACATAAAAAAAATCTAATTTTTTTTTGGGGGGATGACCAGTTGCATGTGCATTTGCAATATGATTCTATAGTGAAAAAACATTTTGCAAATGCACAGTGACTTTGAAAAAGTAAGGAAAAATAAACAAAAAAAATCTAAATTTTTTTTGGGGGGATGACCAGTTGCACGTGCATTTGCAATATGATTCTATAGTGAAAAAACATATTGCAAATGCACAGTGACTTTGAAAAAGTAAGGAAACATAAACAAAAAAAATCTAAAGATTTTTTGGGGGGATGACCAGTTGCATGTGCATTTGCAATATGATTCTATAGTGAAAAAACATATTGCAAATGCACAGTGACTTTGAAAAAGTAAGGAAACATAAACAAAAAAAATCTAAATTTTTTTTGGGGGGATGACCAGTTGCACGTGCATTTGCAATATGATTCTATAGTGAAAAAACATATTGCAAATGCACAGTGACTTTGAAAAAGTAAGGAAACATAAACAAAAAAAATCTAAACATTTTTTTTTTGGGTGAGCAGTTGCACGTGCATTTGCAATATGATTCTATAGTGAAAAAACATCACCAAAAGCGACATTCTGAAATCAACCCAAACGAGCGATTGAGATGACCCAGAATCACTGCAAAGCCATCCCGAGTTCATCGGGCCAGTCAATTTCACATTCCTGCAGGATTTTTATAGCATGACAAATTCGTGATGGTACCTGCCCATTAAAACATATTGCAAATGCACAGTGACTTTGAAAAAGTAAGGAAACATAGAATCAAATTATTTTTTTTTGGGTTACCAGTTGCACATTTCAGATCACCAGTTGCACATTTCAGATCACCAGTTGCACATTTCAGATCACCAGTTGCACGGAGGAAAATCGTTACTTTTGACTTTGACTTTTGACTTCCTATGAAATCATATTCCAAATGGAGAAAACATATGCCTTATGCACTAGTAAAAAAAAAAAAAAAATGATAATAAAGTATGACTAAAGTATGTTGATAAAGTTCTTATACATGTGTAATTGACATAAAAATTGAAAGAATTTTGAAAAACGGTCCAGAAAGCACTTTTTTAAGGATGTGTGAAGTTTTTTACCAAATTTTGACATTTTTGACTTTTGACTTTTGACTTCCTATGAAATCATATTGCAAATGGACAAAACATATGCCTTATGCGCATGTAATTAAAAAAAAAAAAATTTGATATCAAAATTGGACAAAAGTATATTCATACAGTTCTTACACATGTGTAATTGACAAAAAAAGCGAAAGAAATTCGAAAAAAGGCCAAGAAAGCACTTTTTTAAGGGGTAAAAAGTTTTTGAAAAAAATATCATTTTTTCAAAATTTTTCTTTTGGATGTTGACTTGGGTTGCATTTCCAATATGAAAAACCCAGGTGGAGCGCACTCGCCCCCTGTTGGATTTTTGAGGTGTTACAATTGGCAATTGCCATATGGCATTTGCCATATACTTTGCACGAATCAACGCCGCTTTGGGTGGTATTGGACATCGTGTACATGGTTTGTCCAATGCCAATATTTTGACATTCATTTTTGTACAAATCAGGGGGGTATTCCCTTACATAGTGCACCAAGAGATAGTTTCTGGCTTACGGCCACACCGGCCTGAGTACGCCTGATCTCGTCCGATCTCGGAAGCTAAGCAGGGTCGGGCTTGGTTAGTACTTGGATGGGAGACCGCCTGGGAATACCAGGTGCTGTAAGCTTTTTGTCACTGCCTTGTGGAATTTCAACTCTTTGTCCGTTTTTTCCCACAAGGCTGAAATATGTGCCCTCGCTTTGAAATAAGTAAGCAAGGTTAGTTTGTATTTCATCCAACAATTTGTGCTACAAATTATGGCTACAGTATATGCAATTTCTTCCACTTTTTGAGTGACACAAAGATGCTTATCTAAATGGTGAAAATGCAACAGCTGTTAATCAGGCTCACTTTGACTTTACATAGTGCACCAAGAGATAGTTTCTTGCTTACGGCCACACCGCCCTGAGTACGCCTGATCTCGTCCGATCTCGGAAGCTAAGCAGGGTCGGGCTTGGTTAGTACTTGGATGGGAGACAGCCTGGGAATACCAGGTGCTGTAAGCTTTTTGTCACTGCCTTGTGGAATTTCAACTCTTTGTCCGTTTTTTCCCACAAGGCTGAAATATGTGCCCTCGCTTTGAAATAGGTAAGCAAGGTTAGTTTGTATTTCATCCAACAATCTGTGCTACAAATTATGGCTACAGTATATGCAATTTCTTCCACTTTTTGAGTGACACAAAGATGCTTATCTAAATGGTGAAAATGCAACAGCTGTTAATCAGGCTCACTTTGACTTTACATAGTGCACCAAGAGATAGTTTCTTGCTTACGGCCACACCGGCCTGAGTACGCCTGATCTCGTCCGATCTCGGAAGCTAAGCAGGGTCGGGCTTGGTTAGTACTTGGATGGGAGACAGCCTGGGAATACCAGGTGCTGTAAGCTTTTTGTCACTGCCTTGTGGAATTTCAACTCTTTGTCCGTTTTTTCCCACAAGGCTGAAATATGTGCCCTCGCTTTGAAATAGGTAAGCAAGGTTAGTTTGTATTTCATCCAACAATCTGTGCTACAAATTATGGCTACAGTATATGCAATTTCTTCCACTTTTTGAGTGACACAAAGATGCTTATCTAAATGGTGAAAATGCAACAGCTGTTAATCAGGCTCACTTTGACTTTACATAGTGCACCAAGAGATAGTTTCTTGCTTACGGCCACACCGGCCTGAGTACGCCTGATCTCGTCCGATCTCGGAAGCTAAGCAGGGTCGGGCTTGGTTAGTACTTGGATGGGAGACAGCCTGGGAATACCAGGTGCTGTAAGCTTTTTGTCACTGCCTTGTGGAATTTCAACTCTTTGTCCGTTTTTTCCCACAAGGCTGAAATATGTGCCCTCGCTTTGAAATAAGTAAGCAAGGTTAGTTTGTATTTCATCCAACAATTTGTGCTACAAATTATGGCTACAGTATATGCAATTTCTTCCACTTTTTGAGTGACACAAAGATGCTTATCTAAATGGTGAAAATGCAACAGCTGTTAATCAGGCTCACTTTGACTTTACATACCTTAAGGGAACATTTCGGCATTTCGTGTATGATCAGTGAGAAAGTCCATATTGCAAATGTACGGTCCCTTACTAGACGTCCGAAATCGTTTGTAAAATTCGCGGTCGGCGTCGGGCCGTGCGGTAGGGCCAGACCTACCGGGAAGTCATCAAATGAACTTTGTCGGACATTCGGTTTCCGTTTTATAAAATAAACAAGTTTTTGAGCGTTTTTCCGCTATCCCGGAATTTCCCACAAGAGGGCATACGGAATCATATGGCAATTTGGCAAAACATCACGAATCACGACGGGGCCTTATCTCGAAAACGGAAAATATTTCGAAGCCGAAACTCGGTGAGCGTAGGTTTGGCATAATGGGCAGTTGGCCCCGAACAAGATGGCGTCTAGGCCTCGACGGTTTTTGAGTTATGGCCGTTTTTCTGGGATTAAAGGTCCTAAATGGAAATAGAGAAATTATTTTTCCACTTCAGGTCAAAGTCAAGGAGCCTCCGGTGTCAATAAAAAAAGAACCAGCCATTTATCTATCGTCATTTAAGAGAAACGGAACAATGACAACTTGGCAATGGTCACAAATAGGCGTTTTTTTTTTTCAACGGTTACAGATCCAGTTGCAGGGTGTTCATACGAATCTTTTTAAAGTGTGCTGCGGAGCTCTGCGAGATTTCTGTGATTTTCTATGATTTTCTGAAATAACACACACATACTAAACCCTCCGTAAATAACTCAGTTGTTAACGTAAAGACTTAAAACTCAGGATTCTGTAACAGCATACCCCAATGAGGATATGTGGTGATTTATAGCTTCCTGTGCCAACCGGAAGTGCCATAATTGGTGTCTCAGGGGCTGTTTCAAAGGGTTAAAAAAGTCTGATCTGTCCAAAACTTCATATATGTGATTAGGCAACCCCCATGAACTGTAAATCAGTCATTTTTCCCCAAAAAATTCAAAGGAAAAAAAAATCACACTAAAACACAACTTGAATGGAGGGACGTATTGGGGTGCGTAGAGACAGACAGTGGCTGCAATAGTTAGCTTTGTTGGAGCTAAAGAAGAACCGTCGGACCTAGAGTTCCGAAACTTTAGAAACCTGTTCTAGACCTCCGGTTGATGGTGCGTGGTGAGTTACGTGGCTCTAGACGGTTCTCGGACCGAGAAACAGCCTCGTACATTTGCAATACCTTCAATTCATTTTGACCATTACGAAAATGACGACGTTTAGAAAAGTCTCAGAGACGCAAGGCTAGGTGCATTGAAACCGGCTCGGCCCATAGAGACGGACCCCGACGTGCCTGTCCGATAGCTCGTTCAAGGACCCCGTAGCAAGGCATGGAAAAAAGTGGATTTTCAGCACCAATTAGGGTTTTTCTCGGACACCAAATGACCTATCGAGCCGAAACTCGGGATTCGGGGTCGCCTCACATAGGACTTCACATAATGTCCGAACTGGACCCGCAGCTAGAACGTAACTATGTGTTTTACCTTTTTATTATGTTTTAAACTAAAGGCGCTGTGAATTATGGGACTGCTCTGACATATGTGATAGTTGGCTTCTAAATGAGTAGTAAAAAGTGGGTTTGGTGTCATAATGACATCTAATTGACTGATGGACACTGACTTGCTAGTTGACTTTTGTGCATTTGCAATATGTTTAAACGGAGAGGGACCATCACCAAAATGGCATTCTGAAATCAACACAAAAAATGGCATCACCATAGTCTCCAGACTGTGCTGAGTTCAACGAGCTATCCCGCTTGACCGTAGCTCGCTCGGTCTAAGCGCAACGACCATTAGAAAAGTAGGCCCAAAATGAAGCCTGCCCCACAATGTCATTTGCTTTTGAGTGACAGTGAGAGAACCGTTAGGGTGAGAAGAAAAATTCCACCACATGAATGTTCCTAAGGTCCTCCCGATCTGTACAAGCCTAACCTTGACCGTGTGGCATTAACCCTTAAGAGTAAAACAGTGTTTTTTGATCTCACAGATTACAGTGTCATCTCTCCCCATAGGAATACATTGCCTGCACCCCTAATTTCAACCTGAAGTCTATATGGGTTATGAATGCCGTATGAACCTGTCTTCGGTACCAGTCCATCAGGCCACTATGAGGTCTACCTGTGTTGATTCTAAGCTTCCTGGACCAACCGGAAGTGGTTAAAATGCCCCTAAAAGTGTTTACCCATACACTGCATGCAGTTTGATAGACATAGTGCATTCAACCCTGTGTAGATCAGTCAATTCTTAACGTAAGGACTTAAAACTCAGGATTCTGTAACAGCATACCCCAATGAGGATATGTGTTGATTTATAACTTCCTGTGCCAACCGGAAGTGCCATAATTGGTGTCTTAGGGGCTGTTTCGAAGGGTTAAAAAAGTCTGATCTTTCCAAAACTTCATATGTGTGATTAGGCAACCCCCATGAACTGTAAATCAGTCATTTTTCCCAAAAAAATTCAAAGGAAAAAAAAATCACACTAAAACACAACTTGGAAGGAGGGACGTATTGGGGTGCGTAGAGACAGACAGTGGCTCCAATAGTTAGCTTTGTTGGAGCTAAAAAAGAACCGTCGGACCTAGAGTTCCGAAACTTTAGAAACCTGTTCTAGACCTCCCGTAGATGGTGCGTGGTGAGTTACGTGGCTCTAGAAGGTTCTCGGACCGAGAAACAGCCTCGTACATTTGAAATAACTTCAATTCATTTTTGCATCACGAAAATGACGACATTTAGAAATGTCCCAGAGTCGCAAGACTAGGTGCATTGCAAACGTCTCGGCCCATATAGACAGACCCCAACGTTTCTGTCCAATAGCTCATTCAAGGACCCCGTAGCAAGTCATGGAAAATAGTGGATTTTCAGCACCAATTAGGGTTTTTCTCGGACACCAAATGACCTATCGAGCCGAAACTTGGGATTCGGGGTCGCCTCAGCTAGGCCAACACATAACATAAGAAATGGACCCGCAGCTAGAACGTAACTACGTGTTTTATGGTTTTTTTATGGTTTGAACCGAAGGGGTTGTGAATTTTGGGCCAGCTCTGAAGTATGTAATAGTTGGCTACTAAACGAGTTGGAAAAAGTGGGTTTGGTGTCAGTTTGTATCAGTTTGGTGGTCAGAATGATATCTAATTGACTGATGGACTCTTGTCCACTTGACTCTTGTACATTTGCAATATGATCCTATAGTGAAAAAACATCACCAAAAGCGACATTCTGAAATCAACCCAAACGAGCGATTGAGATGACCCAGAATCACTGCAAAGCCATCCCGAGTTCATCGGGCCAGTCAATTTCACATTCCTGCAAGATTTTTATAGCATGACAAATTCGTGATGGTACCTGCCCTTTAAAACATATTGCAAATGCACAGTGACTTTGAAAAAGTAAGAAACAAAAAAAAATACATCTAAAAAATTTTGAGCATGACAAATTCGTGATGGTACCTGCCCATTGAAACATATTGCAAATGCACAGTGACTTTGAAAAAGTAAGGAAACATAAACAAAAAAAATCCAAATTTTTTATTTTTGGGTGACCAGTTGCACGTGCATTTGCAATATGATTCTATAGTGAAAAAACATATTGCAAATGCACAGTGACTTTGAAAAAGTAAGGAAACATAAACAAAAAAAATCTAAAATTTTTTGGGGGGGATGACCAGTTGCATGTGCATTTGCAATATGATTCTATAGTGAAAAAACATATTGCAAATGCACAGTGACTTTGAAAAAGTAAGGAAAAATAAACAAAAAAAATCTAATTTTTTTTGGGGGGGATGACCAGTTGCACGTGCATTTGCAATATGATTCTATAGTGAAAAAACATATTGCAAATGCACAGTGACTTTGAAAAAGTAAGGAAACATAAACAAAAAAAATCCAATTTTTTTTTTTTGGGTGACCAGTTGCACGTGCATTTGCAATATGATTCTATAGTGAAAAAACATATTGCAAATGCACAGTGACTTTGAAAAAGTAAGGAAACATAAAAAAAATCTAAAATTTTTTGGGGGGGATGACCAGTTGCATGTGCATTTGCAATATGATTCTATAGTGAAAAAACATATTGCAAATGCACAGTGACTTTGAAAAAGTAAGGAAAAATAAACAAAAAAAATCTAAATTTTTTTTGGGGGGATGACCAGTTGCACGTGCATTTGCAATATGATTCTATAGTGAAAAAACATATTGCAAATGCACAGTGACTTTGAAAAAGTAAGGAAACATAAACAAAAAAAATCTAAAATTTTTTGGGGGGGATGACCAGTTGCATGTGCATTTGCAATATGATTCTATAGTGAAAAAACATATTGCAAATGCACAGTGACTTTGAAAAAGTAAGGAAACATAAACAAAAAAAATCTAAATTTTTTTTTGGGGGATGACCAGTTGCATGTGCATTTGCAATATGATTCTATAGTGAAAAAACATATTGCAAATGCACAGTGACTTTGAAAAAGTAAGGAAAAATAAACAAAAAAAATCTAAATTTTTTTTGGGGGGATGACCAGTTGCACGTGCATTTGCAATATGATTCTATAGTGAAAAAACATATTGCAAATGCACAGTGACTTTGAAAAAGTAAGAAACAAAAAAAAATACATCTAAAAAATTTTGAGCATGACAAATTCGTGATGGTACCTGCCCATTGAAACATATTGCAAATGCACAGTGACTTTGAAAAAGTAAGGAAACATAAACAAAAAAAATCCAAAATTTTTATTTTTGGGTGACCAGTTGCACGTGCATTTGCAATATGATTCTATAGTGAAAAAACATATTGCAAATGCACAGTGACTTTGAAAAAGTAAGGAAACATAAAAAAAATCTATTTTTTTGGGGGGGGGATGACCAGTTGCATGTGCATTTGCAATATGATTCTATAGTGAAAAAACATATTGCAAATGCACAGTGACTTTGAAAAAGTAAGGAAACATAAAAAAAATCTAATTTTTTTTTGGGGGGATGACCAGTTGCATGTGCATTTGCAATATGATTCTATAGTGAAAAAACATTTTGCAAATGCACAGTGACTTTGAAAAAGTAAGGAAAAATAAACAAAAAAAATCTAAATTTTTTTTGGGGGGATGACCAGTTGCACGTGCATTTGCAATATGATTCTATAGTGAAAAAACATATTGCAAATGCACAGTGACTTTGAAAAAGTAAGGAAACATAAACAAAAAAAATCTAAAGATTTTTTGGGGGGATGACCAGTTGCATGTGCATTTGCAATATGATTCTATAGTGAAAAAACATATTGCAAATGCACAGTGACTTTGAAAAAGTAAGGAAACATAAACAAAAAAAATCTAAATTTTTTTTGGGGGGATGACCAGTTGCACGTGCATTTGCAATATGATTCTATAGTGAAAAAACATATTGCAAATGCACAGTGACTTTGAAAAAGTAAGGAAACATAAACAAAAAAAATCTAAACATTTTTTTTTTGGGTGAGCAGTTGCACGTGCATTTGCAATATGATTCTATAGTGAAAAAACATCACCAAAAGCGACATTCTGAAATCAACCCAAACGAGCGATTGAGATGACCCAGAATCACTGCAAAGCCATCCCGAGTTCATCGGGCCAGTCAATTTCACATTCCTGCAGGATTTTTATAGCATGACAAATTCGTGATGGTACCTGCCCATTAAAACATATTGCAAATGCACAGTGACTTTGAAAAAGTAAGGAAACATAGAATCAAATTATTTTTTTTTGGGTTACCAGTTGCACATTTCAGATCACCAGTTGCACATTTCAGATCACCAGTTGCACATTTCAGATCACCAGTTGCACGGAGGAAAATCGTTACTTTTGACTTTGACTTTTGACTTCCTATGAAATCATATTCCAAATGGAGAAAACATATGCCTTATGCACTAGTAAAAAAAAAAAAAAATGATAATAAAGTATGACTAAAGTATGTTGATAAAGTTCTTATACATGTGTAATTGACATAAAAATTGAAAGAATTTTGAAAAACGGTCCAGAAAGCACTTTTTTAAGGATGTGTGAAGTTTTTTACCAAATTTTGACATTTTTGACTTTTGACTTTTGACTTCCTATGAAATCATATTGCAAATGGACAAAACATATGCCTTATGCGCATGTAATTAAAAAAAAAAAAATTTGATATCAAAATTGGACAAAAGTATATTCATACAGTTCTTACACATGTGTAATTGACAAAAAAAGCGAAAGAAATTCGAAAAAAGGCCAAGAAAGCACTTTTTTAAGGGGTAAAAAGTTTTTGAAAAAAATATCATTTTTTCAAAATTTTTCTTTTGGATGTTGACTTGGGTTGCATTTCCAATATGAAAAACCCAGGTGGAGCGCACTCGCCCCCTGTTGGATTTTTGAGGTGTTACAATTGGCAATTGCCATATGGCATTTGCCATATACTTTGCACGAATCAACGCCGCTTTGGGTGGTATTGGACATCGTGTACATGGTTTGTCCAATGCCAATATTTTGACATTCATTTTTGTACAAATCAGGGGGGTATTCCCTTACTATATAAAGCCTCCACATTGACTCTGTACCGGTACCCCCCTGTATATAGTCTCCACATTGACTCTGTACCGGTACCCCCCTGTATATAGCCTCCACATTGACTCTGTACCGGTACCCCCCCAGTATATAGCCTCCACATTGACTCTGTACCGGTACCCCCTGTATATAGCCTCCACATTGACTCTGTACCGGTACCCCTGTATACAGTCTCCACATTGACTCTGTACCGGTACCCCCTGTATATAGCCTCCACATTGACTCTGTACTGGTACCCCCTGTATATAGCCTCCACATTGACTCTGTACCGGTACCCCCTGTATATAGCCTCCACATTGACTCTGTACCGGTACCCCCTGTATATAGCCTCCACATTGACTCTGTACCGGTACCCCCTGTATATAGCCTCCACATTGACTCTGTACCGGTACCCCTTTATACAGTCTCCACATTGACTCTGTACTGGTACCCCTGTATATAGCCTCCACATTGACTCTGTACTGGTACCCCCTGTATATAGCCTCCACATTGACTCTGTACCGGTACCCCCTGTATATAGCCTCCACATTGACTCTGTACCGGTACCCCCTGTATATAGCCTCCACATTGACTCTGTACCGGTACCCCCTGTATATAGCCTCCACATTGACTCTGTACCGGTACCCCCTGTATATAGCCTCCACATTGACTCTGTACCGGTGTCCCCTGTATATAGCCTCCACATTGACTCTGTACCGGTACCCCCTATATAAAGCCTCCACATTGACTCTGTACCGGTACCCCCCTGTATATAGTCTCCACATTGACTCTGTACCGGTACCCCCCTGTATATAGCCTCCACATTGACTCTGTACCGGTACCCCCCCAGTATATAGCCTCCACATTGACTCTGTACTGGTACCCCCTGTATATAGCCTCCACATTGACTCTGTACCGGTACCCCCTGTAGATAGCCTCCACACTGACTCTGTACCGGTACCCCCTGTATATAGCCTCCACATTGACTCTGTACCGGTACCCCCTGTCTGCAGCCTCCACATTGACTATCTGTACCGGTACCCCCTGTATATAGCCCTCCCACATTGACTCTGTACCGGTGCCCCCTTGTATATAGCCTCCACATTGACTCTGTACCGGTACCCCCTGTATATAGCCTCCACATTGACTCTGTACCGGTACCCCCCTGTATATAGTCTCCACATTGACTCTGTACCGGTACCCCCTGTATATAGCCTCCACATTGACTCTGTACCGGTACCCCTCCTGTATATAGCCTCCACATTGACTCTGTACCGGTACCCCCCCCTGTATATAGCCTCCACATTGACTCTGTACCGGTACCCCCCTGTATATAGCCTCCACAT